>NC_041410.2:14272924-14395424 GCF_900747795.2 Erpetoichthys calabaricus | reverse complement strand
ACACCCTGCGGAGGAAACTCATTTCAGCCACTTGTATTCGCGATCTCGTTCTTTCGGTCACTACCCATAGCTCATGACCATAGGTGAGGGTAGGAACATAGATCGACTGGTAAATTGAGAGCTTCGCCTTATGGCTCAGCTCCTTTTTCACCACGACAGACCGATGCAGCGCCCGCATTACTGCGGATGCCGCACCGATCCGCCTGTCGATCTCACGCTCCATTCTTCCCTCACTCGTGAACAAGACCCCGAGATACTTGAACTCCTCCACTTGAGGCAGGATCTCGCTACCAACCCTGAGAGGGCACTCCACCCTTTTCCGGTTGAGGACCATGGTCTCGGATTTGGAGGTGCTGATTCTCATCCCAGCCGCTTCACACTCGGCTGCGAACCGATCCAGAGAGAGCTGAAGATCACGGCCTGATGAAGCAAACAGGACAACATCATCTGCAAAAAGCAGTGACCCAATCCTGAGCCCACCAAACCGGACCCTCTCAACGCCCTGGCTGCGCCTAGAAATTCTGTCCATAAAAGTTATGAACAGAATCGGTGACAAAGGGCAGCCCTGGCGGAGTCCAACTCTCACTGGAAACGGGTTCGACTTACTGCCGGCAATGCGGACCAAGCTCTGGCACTGATCGTACAGGGACTGAACAGCCCTTATCAGGGGGGCCGGTACCCCATACTCTCGGAGTACCCCCCACAGGATTCCCCGAGGGACACGGTCGAATGCCTTTTCTAAGTCCACAAAACACATGTAGACTGGTTGGGCAAACTCCCATGCACCCTCCAGGACCCTGCTAAGGGTATAGAGCTGGTCCACTGTTCCGCGACCAGGACGAAAACCACACTGTTCCTCCTGAATCCGAGGCTCGACTATCCGACGGACCCTCCTCTCCAGGACCCCTGAATAGACTTTTCCAGGGAGGCTGAGGAGTGTGATCCCTCTGTAGTTGGAACACACCCTCCGATCCCCCTTCTTAAAGAGGGGGACCACCACCCCGGTCTGCCAATCCAGAGGCACTGTCCCTGATGTCCATGCGATGTTGCAGAGGCGTGTCAGCCAAGACAGTCCTACAACATCCAGAGCCTTGAGGAACTCTGGGCGTATCTCATCCACCCCTGGGGCCCTGCCACCAAGGAGTTTTTTGACCACCTCGGTGACCTCAGTCCCAGAGATGGGGGAGCCCACCTCTGAGTCCCCAGGCTCTGCTTCCTCATTGGAAGGCATGTTAATGGGATTGAGGAGGTCTTCGAAGTATTCCCCCCACCGACCCACAACGTCCCGAGTCGAGGTCAGCAGCGCACCATCCCCACCATATACAGTGTTGACACTGCACTGCTTCCCCTTCCTGAGACGCCGGATGGTGGACCAGAATCTCCTCGAAGCCGTCCGAAAGTCGTTCTCCATGGCCTCCCCAAACTCCTCCCACGCCCGAGTTTTTGCCTCAGCAACCACCAAAGCCGCATTCCGCTTGGCCTGCCGGTACCTATCAGCTGCCTCCAGGGTCCTACAGGACAAAAGGGTCCTGTAGGACTCCTTCTTCAGCTTGATGGCATCCTTCACCACCGGTGTCCACCAGCGGGTTCGGGGATTGCCGCCACGACAGGCACCGACCACCTTACGGCCACAGCTCCGGTCAGCTGCCTCAACAATAGAGGCACGGAACATGGCCCATTCGGACTCAATGTCCCCCACCTCCCTCGGGATGTGGTCGAAGTTCTGCCGGAGGTGGGAGTTGAAGCTACTTCTGACAGGGGGCTCTGTCAGACGTTCCCAGCAGACCCTCACAACACGTTTGGGCCTACCATGCCTGACCGGCATCCTCCCCCACCATCGAAGCCAACTCACCACCAGGTGGTGATCAGTTGACAGCTCCGCCCCTCTCTTCACCCGAGTGTCCAAGACATGTGGCCGCAAGTCCGACGACACGACCACAAAGTCGATCATCGAACTGAGGCCTAGGGTGTCCTGGTGCCAAGTGCACATATGAACACCCCTATGCTTGAACATGGTGTTCGTTATGGACAATCCGTGACGAGCACAGAAGTCCAATAACAAAACACCACTCGGGTTCAGATCGGGGGGGCCATTCTTCCCAATCACGCCCTTCCAGGTCTCACTGTCATTGCCCACGTGAGCATTGAAGTCCCCCAGCAGAACGAGGGAGTCCCCAGAAGGTATGCCCTCTAGCACCCCCTCCAGGGACTCCAAAAAGGGTGGGTACTCCGAACTACTGTTCGGTGCATATGCACAAACAATAGTTAGGACCCGTCCCCCCACCCGAAGGCGAAGGGAGGCTACCCTCTCGTCCACCGGGGTAAACCCCAATGTACAGGCTCCAAGTCGGGGGGCAATAAGTATACCCACACCCGCTCGGCACCTCTCACCGGGGGCAATTCCAGAGTGGTAGAGAGTCCAGCCCCTCTCAAGGAGATTGGTTCCAGAGTCCAAGCTGTGCGTCGAGGTGAGCCCGACTATATCTAGCCGGAACCTCTCAACTTCGCGCACTAGCTCAGGCTCCTTCCCCTTCAGAGAGGTGACATTCCACGTCCCAAGAGCCAGTTTCTGTAGCCGAGGATCGGACCGCCAAGGTCCCCGCCTTCGGCCACCACCCAACTCACACTGCACCCGACCTCCTTGGCCCCTCCCATAGGTGGTGAGCCCATGGGAAGGGGGACCCACGTTGCCTCTTCGGGCTGTGCCTGGCCGAGCCCCATGGGTGCAGGCCCGGCCACCAGGCGCTCGCCATCGAGCCCCACCTCCAGGCCTGGCTCCAGAGTGGGGCCCCGGTGACCCGCGTCCGGGCAAGGGAAAACGCCGTCCAAAATGGTTTTTCTTCATAGGAGGTTTGTTTAACCGCTCTTTGTCTCATCCCTCACCTAGGACCAGTTTGCCTTGGGTGGCCCTACCAGGGGCATAAAGCCCCGGACAACAGAGCTCCTAGGATCATTGGGACACGCAAACCCCTCCACCACGATAAGGTGACGGTTAAAGGAGGGGATGTTGACAACTATATACTATATTATTATACTGTACTATATATGAGAATAGTAATAATAATAACTTAATTATTATTATTATTATTATACTATATAAATATACTCAGACACTGGCTTTGTACATTCAGACATTGACTTTCTATACTGAGACTGTGACTTTATTTATTCAGACTATGACTTGATACATTCAATACTGACATTATAAATTCAGACACTGAGTTTATATATTCAGACCTTACATATTCAAATATTGACTTTGCATACGCAGACTGTGACTTTATATATTTACATGCTGACTTTATATGTTCAAGAATGACTGTCTGTATTGAGAAATTACTTTATATATTCGAACATTGGCTAAATATATTCAGACTGTGAGGTTATATATTAAGAAGCTAACTTTATTTAGGAAAGAGTACATATTCAAACGTTCTTTATATATTCTGACTTTGACTGCATATATTCAAAGTATTTGCCTGTTTGGCACCTCACAATAATACAGCCAAGTGCATCATGGGACTTAACGATAATCCTTCTCTGACAGGCTGAGGGAATTCAATTTATTTAGTCCTGAGCAGAGGAGAGTGCCTGAGGGGTCCAATCCCGGTCTTCCAAACTCATTGATAAAGACAATGCTTCTGCTCCGTTGCAAGGAGGAATAAACCGATAAAAATGACACAAGCATCAAAGTGCCACCACAGGGAACTAAGAAAACAAAAGAAAACTGGAAAAAGTCGGTAACTGTAAATCAATGACTGCCACGATGAGTGAAAAGATAAATGAACAACTCAGTAGCAGAATGCCTTGGATGCTGATTTTTCATACTTTTGTAATGTTTTTGTTGTCTTTATAGATTCGCATAATGGTGGATTTGTGCAATAGCACAAAAGGAATATGCTTAACAGGTACGTCATATTGTGATATTTTTGAAAAGTTGATAGAATTAGCCGACCAAGATTGTTGTAATCAATGAGGCCAAAAGCTGCATTCCAAGTAAAACAAACCATTTTTATTTGATGTTAAATGGTTGCAGACTACAAAATTGTTTTTTTACATCGTGTGAAATATTGTGTTATAAAAAAAACAAGACACACACGAACTCTGTGGTGAAGGTTTTGATAGACGTCTCTGACATTACAATGATAGATTAATCCAAGGACAGCTAAATATACAAATACATAAACATATACTACATGCGCTACTAATCTAAGACAGATTGAAATCTAAGCAATCAACGTCGACCTCAGCATTAATGTTTGCAGTGCACCATGCAGAACATTCACATCCATTATATGCAATTCGGTATGAGGCTCATAAAAGCAGTGTTCATGTTTGTGATATGCCATCTGTTGGAATGACACATTTAATGCATTTTACTTCTAGAAATATTTGTGATGCACCATCTGTTGGAATGACAAATGCAATGTATTCATCTCTGTTATATGCCATTTGGTATGGGATTCGTACAGGTAGTGTTAATGTTTGTGATGCGCCATCTGTTGGAATGACAAATGCACTGCATTCATCTCTGTTATATGCCATTTGGTATGGGATTCGTACAAGTAGTGTTAATATTTGTGATGCGCCATCTGATGGAATTGACAAATGCAATGTATTCATCTCTGTTATATGCCATTTGGTATGGGATTCGTACAAGTAGTGTTAATGTTTGTGATGCGCCATCTGTTGGAATGACAAATGCACTGTATTCATCTCTGTTATATGCCATTTGGTATGGGATTCGTGCAAGCAGTGTTAATGTTTGTGATGCACCATCTGTTGGAATGACAAATGCACTGTATTCATCTCTGTTATATGCCATTTGGTATGGGATTCGTACAAGTAGTGTTAATGTTTGTGATGTGCCATCCGTTGGAATTGACAAATGCAATGTATTCATCTCTGTTATATGCCATTTGGTATGGGATTTGTACAAGTAGTGTTAATGTTTGTGATGCACCATCTGTTGGAATGACAAATGCAATGTATTCATGTCTGTTATATGCCATTTGGTATGGGATTCGTACAAGTAGTGTTAATGTTTGTGATGTGCCATCTGTTGGAATGACAAATGCAACGCATTTCATTACTAAACATGTTTGTTACACGCCTCCTTATGACATGCCAGAGACACAGCAACTGGACAGACACACCTACAGACAATTACCCTTTTATTGAGATGGATATGGAAAAAAAGTTAAAGGTTATCAGTACACATCTGAGGAGGGCACTGTAGCTAAAATGCTGTGGTCTTTACCTCCTGTCCTACTTATCTTTTTTACCTTTGCAGATGCACACTGATGCAGCCCATCACTAATCTACACACACACACACACACACTCACCGATCAGTCACAACATTCAAGCCACTGCCAGGTGAAGTGAATCACATTGATGATCTCCTTACAATGGGACCTGTTGTGGGGTGAGATATGTTAGGCAGTAAGTGAAGAGTCAGCTCTTAAAGGTGACGAGTTGGAAGTAGCAAAAATGGGCAAACGTATGGATCTGAGCGACTTTGTCAAGGGCCAAACTATGAAGACTAGGCGACTGGGTCAGAGCATCTTCAAACCGGCAGGTCTTGTGGTCTTTTCCCAGCACGTAGTTTGTTAGTACTGACCCACAGAAGGAGAAGTGGTGCACCAGTGACAGGGTCAGGGGCGCCCAAAAGGCTCACTGATGTCGTGGGGAGCGAAGGCTAGCCTGTCATGTCCAGTACCACAGAAGAGCTACTGCAGCACAGATGGCTGGGAAATGTAATGCTGGCCTTGAGAGAATGAAGTCAGAACACGCGGTGCATCACAGCTTACTGCACTTCTGGACTCCAACTCCCATGTACCCCTGCGGGTGTGCAAACTGGGATGCCTCAGAGGGACCACTGCCACCTGTTATATGGGCGATGGAAGTGCTCCTGACCTCTGGCTACCGCTTGTCCATTTTTTAAAAACCTTCGACAAAGCTAGAAGTTGTTTTCCCGTCCAGCCAGCCAGCGTACCTGCCTGTCCTTGCATGGCGTCTGCATGGCCTCCCCTGTGTCTGTGGGGGTTTCCTCCAGCAGTCCAGATTGGATGAACTGGTGACGCTAAGCTGGCCCTGTGAGTGCGTTTGCCCTGCAATGGACTGGTGCCCTGTCCAGGGTTTATTCCTGCCCTGCGCCCCATGCTAGTTGGGGTAGTCTCCAGCAGACCCCCAGTGACCCTGGTCTGGATTGAGCACGTTAGAAAACAACATGACTTGGATTTCGTTAGGTTTGGTGGTTCTTAAACTTATTCACGCTGTGTAATTTTCTCTTAATTTTCTTTCCATCTATGGTGCCCCAGACACATCCGCCGATGACATTAAAGTAATACTGGGGGGGTCCTACTGGAAAGTGCAGCCTACGTAATAAAACGGACAGCTTGGACCTCAAACTGTTTTTCACACGTCCTCTGGGAATCTCTGCTGCCAAACGTCCGCTGTATTTAGATGTCTTAAAAATCTTGTTCTTTGATTCCCTGGCATGAAAAATTTTTATTGAAAAATTATTTTGCCTGCAGGGTCTGGAAATAAACGCATACATAAAAACAAGTCGTCATTAAGAAGGAAACAGAAATGGACCTAATTGGAAGTTCAAAAAATAAACGCAAATAGAATGGAATTTTCTTTTGAAATCACACAGCAATTGTTTATTGTTCTATCGCCGGTAAGACCCACTGCCAATAAGCAAAAACGAGGATAATTAGCGGCAAGTGTGAAACGCTTGGGGGCGCTGTTGCCTCTTTAAACCCAACAGGCAGATGCTCTGGACAACGGGTGGAAGCCATAAGAAGTATTTTTATTCTATTCTTCTCCAAACAATGCCCTCAAACACCACAGCCACAGTCCATCCATCCATCCATTGTCCAACCCGCTAAATCCAAACACAGGGTCACGGGGGTCCGCTGGAGCCAATCCCAGCCAACACAGGGCACAAGGCAGGAACCAACCCCGGGCAGGGTGCCAACCCACCACAGACCACAGCCACAGTAAATAAGCAAATAAATCAATACAAAAATTCTCAACAATAATTTCAAATTCTCTCCTCCACACCTCCCGACTCCGGCTCGCTTGCTGGGTCTCCACCAGTCCTTTATATAGTCCTTGACCCGGAAGTGCTTCTGTCCCTCCACTCACGTGACTTGTTAGCACTTCCGGGTCAGATGGAGTATTGGATTTTTTCTTCAGCCCGGAAGTACGTCGGGACTCCTGCGCTCGGGACCTGGGAGTACCTTCGGGCTATGAAGACGCCATGAGTCCTTTACAGCTCCCCCTGGCGGCACCCAATAGGGCTGTGCAACCGAACTCCAAGTCCCAGGATGCCCTGCGGGAATCTGGGGCACCACCAGATCTCAGGGAAGCTGCCATCTAGCATTTTGGGGGAAGCAGTGTCCTGGAAAAGCTGCCTTCCACCATCCTTCCTTCACAGGACGTCCCGCCACACAAGGTTTTAGCTAATATGCTGTGATTGGACTGGCAAGGCCGTCAGTATATAACGTACTCACAAGCGAGGAGAGTGTGTTGAGCAGATGGAAAGAGAGGCTGATGAATGAAGAGAACGAGAGAGAGAAGAGGTTGGATGCTGTGGAGATAGTGAATCAGGAAGTGCAACAGATTAGCAAGGAGGAAGTAAGGACAGCGATGAAGAGGATGAAAAATGGAAAGGCTGTTGGTCCAGATGACATACCTGTGGAAGCATGGAGGTGTTTAGGAGAGATGACAGTGGAGTTTTTAACCAGATTGTTTAATGGAATCTTGGAAAGTGAGAGGATGCCTGAGGAGTGGAGAAGCAGTGGACTGGTGCCGATATTTAAGAATAAGGGGGATGTGCAGGACTGCAGTAACTACAGGGGGATAAAATTGATGATCCACAGCATGAAGTTATGGGAAAGAGTAGTGGAAGCTCAGTTAAGAAGTGAGGTGATGATTAGTGAGTAGCAGTGTGGTTTCATACCAAGAAAGAGCACCACAGATGTGATGTTTGCTCTGAGGATGTTGATGGAGAAGTTTAGAGAAGGTCAGAAGGAGTTGCATTGCGTCTTTGTGGACCTGGAGAAAGCATATGACAGGGTGACTAAGAGGAGCTGTGGTATTGTATGAGGAAGTTGGGAGTGGCAGAGAAGTATGTAAGAGTTATACAGGATATGAACGAGGGAAGTGTGACTGTGATGAGGTCTGAGGTAGGAGTGACGGAGGTGGGATTACATCAGGGATTGGCTCTGAGCCCTTTCTTATTTGCAATGGTGATGGACAGGTTGACAGACGAGATTAGACAGGAGTCCCTGTGGACTGTGATGTTTGCTGATGACATTGTGATCTGTAAAGAGAGTAGGGAGCAGGTTGAGGAGACCCTGAAGAGGTGGAGATCTGCTCTAGAGAGGAGAGGAATGAAGGTCAGTAGGAACAAAACAGAATACATGTGTGTAAATGAGAGGGAGGTCAGTGGCATGGTGAGGATGAGGGAGTAGAGTTGGCGAAGGTGGAGGAGTTTAAATACTTGGGATCAACAGTACAGAGTAATGGGGATTGTGGAAGAGAAGTGAAGAAGAGAGTGCAGGCAGGGTGGAGTGGGTGGAGAAGAGTGTCAGGAGTGATGTGTGACAGACGGGTATCAGCAAGAGTGACAGGGAAGGTCTACAGGACGGTAGTGAGACCAGCTGTGTTATATGGGTTGGAGATGGTGGCACAGGAGACAGAGCTGGAGGTATCAGAGTTAAAGATGCTAAGATTTGCACTGGGTGTGATGAGGATGGACAGGATTAGAAATGAGGACATTAGAGGGTCAGCTCAGGTTGGGAGACAAAGTCAGAGAGGCGAGATTGCGTTGGTTTGGACATGTGCAGAGGAGAGATTCTGGGTATAATGAGAGAAGGGTGCTAAGGATAGAGCTGCCAGGGAGGAGGAAAAGAGGAAGGCCTAAGAGAAGGTTTAAGGATGTGGTGAGAGAGGACATGAAGGTGATTGGTGTAACAGAACAAGATGCAGAGGACAGAAAGATATGGAAGAAGATGATCCGCTGTGGCAACCCTAACAGTAGCAGCCGAAAGAAGAAGTAGCAGGACGAATGATGAGGCAGGGCAAAAGCCAAATTCTTGGGGTGCCAACTGGGCCAAACTTCGTTAAATTTGATTTAAAGATAAAGAAAAACTACAAAAATGATGAGCTTGAGTGCACTCAATTTTCATTTAGCCGTCTCGTTCTGCACGCCATCGCGGTCAGCTTCGGAATCATTCTTTAATTCTTTGCATTTATATAGCGCTTTTTCTCACTACTCAAAGCACTCAGCAGTTGCAGGTTACGGGCCTCGCTCAAGGGCCCAACAGATCAGAGGTCCCTTTTGGCATTTTTTACGGGATTTGAACCGGCAACCTTCTGATAGCCAGTGCAGATCCCTAGCCTCAGAGCCACCACACCGCCTGTGAAAAGTGTTGTTAACAGGGAGGAGCGGCAGCAGCATGCGTGCGCCAGCATCCCCTCCTTGAGTTACAGGAGATGAATGAGAGGAATGAGATCGCCACCTTCAAGGCGCACCATCCTCTTATACTAGGAAGATGCGGGGCTTCCTTGGCTTTGTTGCCTTCAAGGGGCGGGTCTCCTCAAGGTTGTGAGAGGAAAAAACAGAGACAGGACCCTCAGCGAGGTCCACCAGCTTGCAGGGGGAACCCGGGGTTGGTGGCAGGATTGGCACTCCAGCCACCATCAAAAACCTCACCCTGTTCCAGTGTGGTGCTGAGGTGTCGCCCGCATCACGGCTGCACTCCGATCCCAATCCGGGTGGTTCGTCGTGTGGTGGGCTGCTCCCAACCTCTATGTCTAGGAGGTGACCTCCTGGCACACATACGTGACACTGCCAATATCCGTCTGTCTTTCCATTGCAAAAAATTAAGAGACTCACACCAATGGCAGAATTCAATTAAAATGAAAGTCTCACAAGCTGGTCACACTGCAGGCTTGGCCGATTCAAGAGCGGAGACGTCATATTTGATAGTTGGTCGTGATCTCGTTTCATTTCACTGACACAAGCATCACCCACCAAGTCTAACTGGTCCTCCACCTGACCCTCATACACCTCAATACAAGGGAGAATCAAAAAAGTAAAGGCAACTAAACACCACTACATGTGAACTGATGCCCACTGACTGTTCTGTCACTGGATCAGGGCGGCAAGAGGAGATGCGGAGGACGTTCAAAGAGTAAATTAGCAGCAAAAGTGACCACTAATTAAGAGAAAAGGGTTAGAATGAAAACCTGCAGCCAGTGCAGCCCTCCAGGACAGGAGTTGGAGACCCCCTGCTCTACGCAATACTGTTAGGGTAGCCACATCGACAACTTCTGAAAATCTGTGGAAAGTAATAAAACTAGCAACCTGAACCCTTCAGACGCAGATGGGCGCCATGCTTTTATCAGGCCTGGATAATTCAGTAGGCCTGTGTTTAAGGAAATTGTACCAGTGAAATGACCTACGATTAAAAAACTCATATTTATGAATTTAATGTTTCTTTTTTCTTCTTTCTTTTTAGGACCGGCTGGACCACCTGGTAAGATTACACGTGTGTGTGTGTGTGTGTGAAATCCTCGTGTGTGCTTGTTGTACTCCTAATGTTACGCCATTTGAATTTCTAATAATTAAAGCCGAATGTGCGCCTGTCTGGTGTGCACATTCACATAATTGGAATTTCCACCGACTCAATCCCATTCTCCTCCTGGAGGGGGGACGGTGTCCCACCCTATCCCCCCCACTGCAGCCTTAGTCTCCTAGACACCTGTATTCCCCTAGGTTAGCTGGCCTGGCCAGACAATTTCAATTTTGGGAATTACACCTATGGCTATGCACGCAGAAATCTCATCTTGATCTACAAGATACAATAAAACCAAAAATCCAGTAAACGGCAGCAAAAAAATCAGGAACCAAAAATCAAAACTAAACTTACAGGAGGCTTGATGTGATGTCCTCAACACTCAGTGAAGCCCGGAGAGGCGGCGTCTCCTCCACCGGACTATAAAGGCAGTGGGCGGGGCATCCGTAGTGATGTCATGGTAGCCCCGCCTCTTCAGGGCTCTTGCTACAAAACAGGAACCTAAGCTTAAATACACAATGCATAATTACTAAACAACAAATAAACAGAACAATAGTATCAAAAAATCACATTGTAATAAACTACATGAAAAAGAATTGAAAGAAAAAGAAAAAGAGCCACAACCCAGAGAAGGAACATTACGTCATATTACCATTGTTCCACATGTCAAAACTAATTCTCACAGAACAACAAAAATGAAAACCATTGAATTACGATTCCGTTTTCGGTGTCTGTTAAGCTGTCTGGTAAAAGCGCCACTGCATGACCTCCGTCTGTAACACCCGATGTGTCGTCTTGTCGAGGTCTTCCTGGTGCTGATGGACTGCCGGGCCACAATGGATCAATAGGACTGCCTGGACTAAAGGGCGAGCCAGGAGAGGTCGGGAAGCGCGGAAAACGAGGTAAGCGGGATTTCGTGAAAACACTTTAAGACACGGCACACATGGGTCAGATGTCATGGTTTTTGTTTTTTTTTAAATTAAAAATCCTTTGTTGCTATTTAGTGTATAAACATTTTATTTGAGAAAGTTAAACTGCAAAAAATGTTCCTTAGCTATAAGTGTCGTTATTGATTGTGTGCGTGTCGCATTTCTGTATTTTCTTTACCTTCATGTGTTCATTTTAACCATCAGCTTAACTCTGAATTTTTATTGTTCAAGACATAAACTAAAACATTCTTTAGTTAAGAAACACCACATACTGATAGATAGATACAGTGGTGTGAAAAACTATTTGCCCCCTTCCTGATTTCTTATTCTTTTGCATGTTTGTCACACAAAATGTTTCTGATCATCAAACACATTTAACCATTAGTCAAATATAACACAAGTAAACACAAAATGCAGTTTTTAAATGATGGTGTTTATTATTTAGGGAGAAAAAAAATCTAAACCTACATGGCCCTGTGTGAAAAAGTAATTGCCCCCTTGTTAAAAAATAACCTAACTGTGGTGTAGCACACCTGAGTTCAATTTCCGTAGCCACCCCCAGGCCTGATTACTGCCACACCTGTTTCAATCAAGAAATCACTTAAATAGGAGCTGCCTGACACAGAGAAGTAGACCAAAAGCACCTCAAAAGCTAGACATCATGCCAAGATCCAAAGAAATTCAGGAACAAATGAGAACAGAAGTAATTGAGATCTATCAGTCTGGTAAAGGTTATAAAGCCATTTCTAAAGCTTTGGGACTCCAGCGAACCACAGTGAGAGCCATTACCCACAAATGGCAAAAACATGGAACAGTGGTGAACCTTTCCAGGAGTGGCCGGCCGACCAAAATTACCCCAAGAGCGTAGAGACGACTCATCCGAGAGGTCACAAAAGCCCCAGGACAACGTCTAAAGAACTGCAGGCCTCACTTGCCTCAATTAAGGTCAGTGTTCACGACTCCACCATAAGAAAGAGACTGGGCAAAAACGGCCTGCATGGCAGATTTCCAAGACGCAAACCACTGTTAAGCAAAAAGAACATTAGGGCTCGTCTCAATTTTGCTAAGAAACATCTCAATGATTGCCAAGACTTTTGGGAAAATACCTTGTGGACTGATGAGTCAAAAGTTGAACTTTTTGGAAGGTAAATGTCCCGTTACATCTGGCGTGAAAGGAACACAGCATTTCAGAAAAAGAACATCATACCAACAGTAAAATATGGTGGTGGTAGTGTGATGGTCTGGGGTTGTTTTGCTGCTTCAGGACCTGGAAGGCTTGCTGTGATAGATGGAACCATGAATTCTACTGTCTACCAAAAAATCCTGAAGGAGAATGTCCGGCCATCTGTTCGTCAACTCAAGCTGAAGCGATCTTGGGTGCTGCAACAGGACAATGACCCAAAACATACCAGCAAATAAACCTCTGAATGGCTGAAGAAAAACAAAATGAAGACTTTGGAGTGGCCTAGTCAAAGTCCTGACCTGAATCCAATTGAGATGCTATGGCATGACCTTAAACAGGCGGTTCATGCTAGAAAACCCTCAAATAAAGCTGAATTACAACAATTTTGCAAAGATGAGTGGGCCAAAATTCCTCCAGAGCGCTGTAAACGACTCATTGCAAGTTATCGCAAACGCTTGATTGCAGTTATTCCTGCTAAGGGTGGCCCAACCAGTTATTAGGTTAAGGGGGCAATTACTTTTTCACACAGGGCCATGTAGGTTTGGATTTTTTTTTCTCCCTAAATAATAAAAACCACCATTTACAAACTGCATTTTGTGTTTACTTGTGTTATATTTGACTAATGGTTAAATGTGTTTGATGATCAGAAACATTTTGTGTGACAAACATGCAAAAAAATAAGAAATCAGGAAGGGGGCAAATAGTTTTTCACACCACTGTAGATAGATAGATAGATAGATAGATAGATAGATAGATAGATAGATAGATAGATAATGAAAGGCACTATCTATCTATCTATCAGTTATATAGTGCCTGTCATATCTGTCTATCTATCTATCAATCAGTTATGTAGTGCCTTTCATTATCAATCTATCTAACTGATAGATAGATAGATAGATAGATAGATAGATAGATAGATAGATAGATAGATAGATAGATAGATAGATAGATAGATAGGACAGACACTATATAACTGATAGATAGATAGATAGATAGATAGATAGATAGATAGATAGATAGATAGATAGATAGATAGATAATGAAAGGCACTATATAACTGATAGATAGATAGATAGATAGATAGATAGATAGATAGATAGATAGATAGATAGATAGATAGATAGATAGGACAGACACTATATAACTGATAGATAGATAGATAGATAGATAGATAGATAGATAGATAGATAGATAGATAGATAGATAGATAGATAGATAGATAGGACAGACACTATATAACTGATAGATAGATAGATAGATAGATAGATAGATAGATAGATAGATAGATAGATAGATAGATAGATAGATAGATAGATAATGAAAGGCACTATATAACTGATAGATAGATAGATAGATAGATAGATAGATAGATAGATAGATAGATAGATAGATAGATAGATAGATAGATAGGACAGACACTATATAACTGATAGATAGATAGATAGATAGATAGATAGATAGATAGATAGATAGATAGATAGATAGATAGATAGATAGATAGATAGATAGATAATGAAAGGCACTATATAACTGATAGATAGATAGATAGATAGATAGATAGATAGATAGATAGATAGATAATGAAAGGCACTATATAACTGATAGATAGATAGATAGATAGATAGATAGATAGATAGATAGATAGATAGATAGATAGATAGATAGATAGGACAGACACTATATAACTGATAGATAGATAGATAGATAGATAGATAGATAGATAGATAGATAGATAGATAGATAGATAGATAGATAATGAAAGGCACTATATAACTGATAGATAGATAGATAGATAGATAGATAGATAGATAGATAGATAGATAGATAGATAGATAGATAGATAGATAGATAAAGACAGATAGATAATGAAAGGCACTATATAACTGATAGATAGATAGATAGATAGATAGATAGATAATGAAAGGCACTATATAACTGATAGATAGATAGATAGATAGATAGATAGATAGATAGATAGATAGATAGATAGATAGATTTGAGAGTGTTTTGAATGCGTATTTATGGGATGAGCAACTAACAGAAGACCCTTTCGCTTGATTGTACTTCTCAAAACCTGGGAGTTTCCCATCTAGGAGTCCCGTAGGAAGAGATGGAGGAAGTGGGCCTGGTCAGTGTGGCTCAGCATGTTGTTTTTGTGATACTCATCAGGAAAAGTGAAATGAATGAATGCAAAAGGTGTTTGGCTCAAGATATAAACCACTCAAAAAAATTTGGGGATATGAGAATGGAGCAAAGTCACCACAGTTTTGGGACATTTTTTTGCTTCTTGTCTGGAAACACTTTGGTCTGAGCTGAGATGAGCCTGATGAAGACGAGTTACGACGCCATCTGGATGTACTGAAAAGACAAAAAAACAAAGACAAAATAAGAAGCAGCGACTCTTTGGTAGGACGCTGTGTTCATAGCACTGTACCCTTTTTATCAGTTGGACAGCAAATGAAGACCCAATCCTGTTCCTTCCCTGAGGTCTTATTGCAGCCTGCACCATTCCAGGTGATGTCATGAGGTTTTCTGCCAGGCCTTTCATCTTCTGTGTGGTTTACTTAAACGTTCTTTTCTCGTCTCAGTTTCTCAACATGCTGTGAGACTCCAAGGCGCTCCTGCTGCCACCTAGTGCTCATTGTTTTTATTACAGTCCTTTCTTCTGTGGCTCGTTCTTTTTGTTGTATTATTGAGAGCTTTTTCTGTCTTCTTGGCCCCTGTTGTTGTAAGCACATCACGACCGGAGGGGATGCCGATCCGCATGTCCTTCTTCATCCTTGTGGCCACATTTACATTTATTTGCTTAGCAGAGACTTTCATCCAAAGCAACTTACAAAGGAGGTCAACTTGATCAAGTCTGAGAGACCTTTTGGGGAGAAGTGTTACAGGACAAGAGAACAAAAAACTCAAGTGAAAAGTTCAGTCAGAGCTTAACAGAAGCAACTTACACGTCCAAGGTTACAAAAAGCTAACAGCGAACATCAGTCAGACAGAAACTCGTCAAATAAGAGGGTCTTCAAAAGCTTGTTAAATACAACGAGGGAGTCAGAATTTGAGGTGGAGATGTTCATGAGGAGCCTTACGTGAAGCGAGTCTGGATTGGCATTGCTTGCCACGCAGAGGTGAATTTCAGCAAGTTTCACTCCACCTGCCCCAAGAAATCTCAACAGGGGTTCAACCCCGCAGCGGGGTGTCTGTCTTCATTTAACTTTGGCTTCAGCTAGACCAACAGTGGAGCGCTGCACTTTGAGCGTTCTAATTACCCATAAGCCATCACAAACGCGTTGTATTGCGTCGACTTCTATCCGTTACGTTTACCGTGTAATTTTCAAATTGTTTTTGCTTTGTGAGTTACCCTTGTATAAATTGATGCAAATGTTTATTCATTTATTGCCAGTCTCCCTACACTTTTAACGTATTAATTAAAAATTTAGGCCTTCCAGGTGAAAAGGGAGAACCTGGAGAGATGGGAGAGAAAGGGGATCCCGGCGAAATTGGATTTCCAGGACCTCGTGGTGAGCCGGGATTGAAAGGAGAACCGGGCGTCAACGCTGAGAAAGGAGAGTTTTTAAATGAAATCTTTCTTGAAGGTATGTGGTAGAAAAACAAGATGCTTATTACAACGAAGACGATGATGAGGACAATCCTAAAATAAGAGTGTTTGTGCAGTGAATTTACAAATATATATTTCCTTCAGTGGGCTGGTGCCCTGCCCGGAGTTTGTCTCCTGACTTGTGCCCTGTGTTGCCTGGCATTGGCTCCAGCAGACTCCCCGTGACCCTGTAGTTAGGATATAGCGGGTGGGATAATGGATGGATGGATATTATATTTCACTCTGCCTGTTGCACGTTATGGAAAGGGGCAGGTAACTTCAAAGTGAAATGGGACCAGAAGTTAAAGGTGGTCTGAGAAGATGCAGGTATAGGAGTGGAGGAAAGGGCTGAGAGGTGCCCAGGGCATGGAAGGACAGGCCTATCATTTGGAGAATTAGGAATGAGAGTAAATCTGCTAATATCTCGTACAAATGGCGACTATTACTTTGTAAAATTTGTCGTTCTCAGATACTTTACAAAACTCAGCTTGTTGTTGTTTTGTTGGATTTAAGTTGACAGGACTGGCGACTTTTGTTGGGCTGAATGGCCTGTTCTTGACCAAGTTGTTGAAATGTTTCAGCCACACTTTCATTCAGTCATTTTCTAACCTACTTGGGTCCTGAACAGGGGTCTTCTGAAGCCCATCCCAGCTAGCACAGGGCACAAGGCAAGAACAAGAACAGGGTGCCAGTCCACCACAGGGTGAACACACACGGGCCAACTTAGCGTCACCAACCCACCTGACCTGCTTGTCTTTGGAATGTGGGAGGGAACTGGAACACCAGGAGGAAACCCACTCAGACACGGGAGAGCAACGTGCAAACTGAACGTGTCCTGGGATCACCCACCCTGGTCTCCTTACGGCAAGACAGCAGCGCTACCACTGAGTCACATTTGTATTTTAAAAATCAGAACGTTCAAAGGTAAGGTGGCAAAGGCAGTTGTTACTCAGGCACATTTATGACCCTAGTAGATCAGAGAAGAACTTTTGGGCTTCTCTGGGGTGTTTGAATTGTGGTAGGGGGGCTTGAAGGCTTTTTGTCAATTTGGTTGTAACCCACACCCCCACTGTGTTGGTTAGCTGCTGCTTTGATACACAATTTGGGTCATCACAAGTGCGGATTAAAGCTCAGTTTATACTTGACACGACCAGCAGGGGCGCTGCTCCCTGGGATTGTGTTCTTCATTGAATACGAGACATACTGCAGCCGTATACACTTATCGGAAATAATCAGACGAGAGAATCATGGTACCAAAAGTGACATACTGGATATATTATATATATAAATATATTCATAGCATTCGTAGTCTGAAACACAATCTGATTGTATGGGTGGTTACCTACCAGGTAACGCATGTGGTTGGTCTGCAAGTTGGCTAACATCTGCCACGGTGCCCTCTTCAGTTGCAAGAAGCAGATCATAGAATGTTACATAGTTTACTACTTCGATCTCCAGGCTGTCAAATAAACAAACCACACGTCGTGGCACAACGTAAAGGGGCTTCACCTCTGACGCTGACGTCCGAGGTTCGATCCCGGAGAAGGGTGCAGTGGAGTGTGTATGTCTGATGAGCCTAAATAAGGGCGAAACGTGTCGCGTACTCTGCATTATTTGACAGTAAACTATGTAACACAATATATATATACATACACATACAGTTAGGTCCATAAATATCTGGACAGAGACAACTTTTTTCTAATTTTGGTTCTGTACATTACCACAATGAATTTTAAATTAAACAACTCTGATGCAGTTGAAGTGCAGACTTTCAGCTTTAATTCAGTTTGGTGAACAAAACAATTGCATAAAAATGCGAGACAACTAAAGCATTTTTATAACACAATCCCTTCATTTCAGGGGCTCAAAAGTAATTGGACAAATTAAATAACTGGAAATCAAATGTTCATTTCTAATACTTGGTTGAAAACCCTTTGCTGGCAATGACAGCCTGAAGTCTTGAACTCCTGGACATCACCAGATGTTGGGTTTCCTCCTTTTTAATGCTCTGCCAGGCCTTTACTGCAGCGGCTTTCAGTTGCTGTTTGTTTGTGGGCCTTTCTGTCTGAAGTTTAGTCTTCAACAAGTGAAATGCCTGCTCAATTGGGTTAAGATCAGGTGACTGACTTGGCCATTCAAGAATTTTCCACTTCTTTGCTTTAATAAACTCCTGGGTTGCTTTGGCTGTACATTTTGGGTCATTGTCCATCTGTATCATGAATCAATTTGACTGCATTTAGCTGGATTTGAGCAGACAGTATGTCTCTGAACACCTCAGAATTCATTCGGCTGCTTCTGTCCTGTGTCACATCATCAATAAACACGAGTGTCCCAGTGCCACTGGCAGCCATGCACGCCCAAGCCATCACACTGCCTCCCTCCACCGTGTTTTACAGATGATGTGCTATGCTTTGGATAATGAGCTGTTCCACACCTTCTCCATACTTTTTTCTTGCCATCATTCTGGTAGAGGTTGATCTTGGTTTCATCTGTCCAAAGAATGTTCTTCCAGAACTGTGCTGGCTTTTTTAGATGTTCTTTTGCAAAGTCTAATCTAGCCTTTCTATTCTTGAGGCTTATGAGTGGCTTACACCTTGCATTGCACCCTCTGTATTTACTTTCATGCAGTCTTCTCTTTATGGTAGACTTGGATATCGATACGCTGACCCCCTGGAGAGTGTTGTTCACTTGTTTGGCTGTTGTGAAGGGGTTTCTCTTCACCATGGAAATGATTCTGTGATCATCCACCACTGTTGTCTTCCGTGGACGTCCAGGTCTTTTTGCGTTGCTGACTTCACTGGTGCTTGCTTTCTTTCTCAGGATGTACCAAACTGTAGATTTTGCCACTTGTAATATTGTAGCAATTTCTCCGATGGGTTTTTTCTGTTTTCGCAGCTTAAGGATGGCTTCTTTCACCTGCATGGAGAGCTCCTTTCACCGCATGTTGTCTGTTCACAGCAAAATCTTCCACATGCAAGCACCACACCTCAAATCAACTCCAGGCCTTTTATCTGCTTAATTGATAATGACGTAACGACGGACTTGCCCACACCTGCCCATGAAATAGCCTTTGAGTCAATTGTCCAATTACTTTTGAGGCCCTGAAATGAAGGGATTGTGTTAAAAATACTTTAGTTGCCTCACATTTTTATGCAATCGTTTTGTTCACCCCACTGAATTAAAGCTGAAAGTCTGCACTTCAACTGCATCTGAGTTGTTTCATTTAAAATTCATTGTGGTAATGTACAGAACCAAAATTAGAAAAAAGTTGTCTCTGTCCAAATATTTATGGACCTAACTGTATGTGTATATATATATATATATATATATATATATATATATTGTGTTACATAGTTTACTGTTAAATAATGCAGAGTACGCGACACATGTTTCACCCTTATTTGGGCTCATCATGGTGTACACACTCCACTGCACCCTTCTCCGGGATCGAACCTCAGACATCAGCGTCAGAGGTGAAGCCCCTTTACGTTGTGCCACGGCGTGTGGTTTGTTTATTTGAGAGCCTGGAGATCAAAGTAGTAAACTATGTAACATTCTATGATCTGCTTTTCGCGACTGAAGGCGGCACCGTGGCGGATGTTTGCCGACTGGTTGAAATATCATTCTGCTATATTTTATTAAATATATTAGTACACCATTTGGTTTAGAATATTTTTTTTCTTCTGTACCTCCTCTAAATCTAGCTGTGTCTTATGGTCAGGTGTGTCTTAAGGAGTGAAAAATCCAGTATGTTCCGGGGGAGCCACCAAGGACTCCTCAGTACCTCCTCCCTGGGATGCTTGGTGGCAGCCTCCCTGGCTGACGATGATGCCTCAGTTTCCCGCAGGGTTCCATGGGAGATGGAGTTCTCTCCAACCCTGTGGGGACCTGGGGTGGCCACCAGGGGGCATGGCAGAGATCGTTAAGCCCAGGAGAACTTCTGGGAGGGCCATAAAAGGAGCCAGCAACCACCAATCAGGGCCAGAATCGGGAGGAAGAGGACGAGGTTACCTGGAAGGAGTGTTGGTGGTGCCAGAGGAAGAGTGTGGTCTGTGACTAAAGTGTTTTGGGACTGTGGGACACGGGGAAGACGTGCCCCACGGCTGAAGAGAAAATAAAAAACTCTTTGATTTCAGCATGTGCCTCTGCGTCAGTCTGTGCCTGGTCGGGCGCTATATAGCGCCTTATCACAACACACACAAACACACCCTGCTCACGTGGTGTTTTCGCCGCATGCTACACATGGACATTTTTCTAACTCTCTGGTACGGGACCCGCGTTTCCAAAATAGTGAATTTCAAGGGTGGGTTCTAGAATGACGAATGAAGTACTGAATAGGACACAACAGGTCATTAAAACACAAGGAAGACAGTGCTGGAGTGCTCTGTGAGGTGGTTGACGTGTGTGGCGCAAATCGCTGCACGTTTCCACTCACTGTTTTTTAGTAACTCGTCCTCCCCCCCAGGACAGATAAGAAGTATATTTTTAGGGGCTTCTTCTGTTTAAAGAGGTCTGTAGGGCTGCCACTCACAATAAATATTTTGCTCGCCCGTCCTTCTCCGCTTTTGGTCACTACTTCACTTTCTCTCCTGTTCGTCTTCTTAAAGTCCATAATAGCAGGCAGAGCTCTTCTTGTGCCAGTCGAGTCTCACATCACTATGTGACAATTACCAAACACTGCCACCTACTGACTAGGAGACTATCGACATGTCGATCGCAACAGGCCACAACATGTAAAATGCATTTTCGTGTTTTCTCACCGGGCGTGCTCCTTGAGGTGCGATCTGCATGTGGGCTTCACGAGGTAAATATAAACCAGTCTTTAGATGAACAGGTAGCATCCACTGAAGTCTCGTTGCCAGAGGATTTTGAGAAGGGTCGGCTTCTTTGATTCTCTCTTGAATTTGCTTCGCCAGCAGACTTCCTCAATTGCAAAGATCTTTGCTTAGGTAGAAGAACTCCATTCAATTATTGGTTTCGTTGTACACTTTGAGGCCTTTGGCATCGTGGAGTACTCCGTGAGGTAGTTGATGCATGTGGAGCAGATCGCTGCAGGTTTCCACCACGGTTTTTAATAAGTTGTCCTCCCCCAGGACAGATAAGAAGTCAATTTTCAGGTTTTCCCAATTTTAGAGGGGTCCTTCTTACGCTCTCCAACCTGGTAAATGACTACCAGACTGTCTTAAAGTGAAATCAATTTGACATTTTTATCCAGAAAACGTTGCTTATACCGATTGTTAAAATTTCCCAGCACTTTTGGAACATTAATACTCTCTGAGCACCTGACATTATCCAGTTACGTGTTTCCTAAAATTTGTTGTCGTGTTTCTTCTTCTTATTGAAGGTTCTCAAGGACCTGCAGGACCACCTGGACCACCAGGACCTGCTGGGCCCCCAGGACCAATTGGACCACCTGGGCCTCCAGGAGCAAGACGTCAGAGGGTCAGAGGACAGAAGAATAATGCAGGTACGTGGGGAGAAAGAGTTGTGTCTTAGGAAGCAGTGTTGCAATAACACAAAAATGAACACGTTAAGACAACGTCGGCATGGCGTAACTTTCAAGTGCGTTCAGCGACTGATATGAAAGTTGGAGCAGTTCGCGTTTTTTATTTACTTCATCCAAATGTCAGTTATGACATTTTCATTAGTAAATATTTTTGTAAAAATGAGTCAAATTCAAAAGTAACAGCGGTAATAGAATGCAATTGCACTTGTTAGTAGACGACATTACAAAGTCGCTTTTCAGCTGCACTTCACAATGGAGCTCAGCGAGGCTTGTGGTGGCTCAACGGCTTTCATGCACAGCAGACTGCAATTCAAGTGATGTGAAAATGGCGTCGACTGACGTGTGTTAGTGCTGGAGGGTCTGTGACTAATTGTTGTTCAATTTTCTTAAACAGAACATTTTTGAAAGTGCACCCATTAGAGCAAATGGAAAATCACATTTAATACAAAATGACCAATACTATGTGGCGGGCGGCCGGGTCCCATGCCCAGCAAGGACACCCCTTCTACATACAGTGCATCTGGAAAGTATTCACAGCGCATCACTTTTTCCACATTTTGTTATGTTACAGCCTTATTCCAAAATGGATTCAATTCATTTTTTTCCTCAGAACTCTACACACAACAGCCCATAATGACAACGTGAAAAAGTTTTACTTGAGATTTTTGCAAATTTAATAAAAATAAAAAAATTGAGAAAGCACATGTACATAAGTATTCACAGCCTTTGCCGTGAAGCTCGAAATTGAGCTCAGGTGCATCCTGTTTCCCCTGATCATCCTTGAGATGTTTCTGCAGCTTCATTGGAGTCCACCTGTGATAAATTCAGTTGACTGGACATGATTTGGAAAGGCACACACCTGTCTATAGAAGGTCCCACAGTTGACAGTTCATGTCAGAGCACAAACCAAGCATGAAGTCAAAGGAATTGTCTGTAGACCTCCGAGACAGGATTGTCTCGAGGCACAAATCTGGGGAAGGTTACAGAAAAATTTCTGCTGCTTTGAAGGTCCCAATGAGCACAGTGGCCTCCATCATCCGTAAGTGGAAGAAGTTCGAAACCACCAGGACTCTTCCTAGAGCTGGCCAGCCATCTAAACTGAGCGATCGGGGGAGAAGGGCCTTAGTCAGGGAGGTGACCAAGAACCCAATGGTCACTCTGTCAGAGCTCCAGAGGTCCTCTGTGGATAGAGGAGAACCTTCCAGAAGGACAACCATCTCTGCAGCAATCCACCAATCAGGCCTGTATGGTAGAGTGACCAGACGGAAGCCACTCCTTAGTAAAAGGCACATGGCAGCCCGCCTGGAGTTTGATAAAAGGCACCTGAAGGACTCTCAGACCATGAGAAAGAAAATTCTCTGGTCTGATGAGACAAAGATTGAACTCCTTGGTGTGAATGCCAGGTGTCACGTTTGGAGGAAACTTGGCACCAACCCTACAGTGAAGCATGGTGGTGGCAGCATCATGCTGTGGGGATGCTTTCAGCAGCAGGAACTGGGAGACTAGTCAGGATAAAGGGAAAGATGACTGCAGCAATGTACAGAGACATCCTGGATGAAAACCTGCTCCAGAGCGCTCTTGACCTCAGACTGGGGCGACGGTTCATCTTTCAGCAGGACAACGACCCTAAGCACACAGCCAAGATATCAAAGGAGTGGCTTCAGGACAACTCTGTGAATGTCCTTGAGTGGCCCAGCCAGAGCCCAGACTTGAATCCGATTGAACATCTCTGGAGAGATCTTAAAATGGCTGTGCACCGACGCTTCCCATCCAACCTGATGGAGCTTGAGAGGTGCTGCAAAGAGGAATGGGCGAAACTGGCCAAGGATAGGTGTGCCAAGCTTGTGGCATCATATTCAAAAAGACTTGAGGCTGGAATTGCTGCCAAAGGTGCATCGACAAAGTATTGAGCAAAGGCTGTGAATACTTATGGACATGGGATTTCTCAGTTTTTTTTATTTTTAATAAATTTGCAAAAACCTCAAGTAAACTTTTTTCACATTGTCATTATGGGGTGTTGTGTGCAGAATTCTGAGGAAAAAAATGAATTTAATCCATTTTGGAATAAGGCTGTAACATAACAAAATGTGGAAAAAGTGATGCGCTGTGAATACTTTCTGGATGCACTGTATGTACTGGGGCAGCAACCATGGGCATCTCAGTACCTCCCCCGGGACACTTGGTGGCAGCCTCCCTGGCCGACGATGGTGCCTCAGTTTCTCGCAGGGCTTCATGGGAGATGGAGTTCTCCACAGCCCAGCTGGGTTCTGGGGTGGCCGCCAGGGGGTGCTGCATGGATTCTACAGCCCAGCTGGACAAATCTTCAGCCCCACCCGGAAGTGCAATTGGAACCAGGTGGTCAGGCACCTGGAACACTTCCGGGTGGGCTATAAAAGGGGCCAGCCACCACCACTCAGTGGCCAGATTTGGGAGGAAGAGGACGAGGTTGCCTGGGAGGAGGAGGAGGAGTGGTGGTGGTGCCAGAAGAAGGGTTGTGGTTTGTGTTTAACTGTGCTTGGGACTGTGTTGTGGCTGGAGGGTTTACGGGGAAGACGTGCCCTCCAGCTGAAGGAAAATAAAGTCTTGTTGTGTTTTTACACATGTGAGTCTGTGCCAGGTAGGGCGCTATATGGCATCCAATTCACAACTAGTGTAAACTCACTGTCACTATTATAGCATGAAAGGAGAAAAACAGCTGAAATAATTTCCCCATCCATCCATCAACATTATTTAAAACATTATATAAATACTGTAAGTAAGAACGTGATAAGAAACAGAGTTACTGGATAACGGGAATGTGAATGGTACACGATGGGCAAAATGATGAGGACTGTTCGTATATATATCTGGGACTGAAGATCATGTGCTGGGTGCCAGAGATCAGGGGCTTAAGTCAGTGGGCCTTCGCAATAGGCGCTTCACTCATTACATGCAATCGCATCTCAAAATGAAACCATAAATAGAATGTTGTTTCTTGTATCTCATGTCATAAATATTGGCAATTGCTTCATGATGTGGTGGAGTGGTGGCTCTGAGGCTAGGGATTTGCACTGGTAATTGGACGGTTGCCGGTTCGAATTCCGTAAACGCCAAAAGTGACTCTACTTCATTGGACCCTTGAACAATTGGTCCGTCCTGGGTATGACGGGAAAACTTGGGGGTTGGTGGCAGGAGCCACCATAAAAAAACTCACACTGGTTCCACTCCATCTGAACGAGTGTGGTGCTGAGGTGTCACCCGTCGAATTGGCTGCACTCGGGTCCTAATCTGGGATCCTAAACTGGTTTGTCATGTAGTGGGTGCAGGAATGCGCTGTATCAGCGGGCGCTCCTAACCTCTCTCTCTCTCTCTCTCTCTTCAGGATGTGCTTTGCGAAAGGCGCTATACACATTGATATTAGTGACAACACTTCTCAGATCATAATAATAATAATAACTAAATAGATGGCTTAATTTAAAAGCGCTGTCAAATCAGAACAAGGAAAATTAACCGTGACATCCCAACAATGGCCTCTTCTCTGTTATTAGCATTAGGTGAATGCTAACCACCTATACGCCTTGAGCATGGAAAAGGCGCTACATAAATAAAATGTATTACTCATATTATTAAAGTCTATGCAGTTCACAGAGACAAAGGAGGTACTTCTGTCCACAGTCCAACTACATTTTGAATGAGTTAACTCGTGTTGAACTATGTGATGCCTTATTGTTAACTCTCTTACATTATGTCATTTACCGTATATACTCGAGTATAAGCCGGCCCGAATATAAGCTGAGGTACCTAATTTTACCTACAAAAACTGGAAAATCTTATTGACTCGAGTATAAGCCTAGGGTGGGAAATGCAGCAGCTACAGGTAAGTTTCAATAATCAAAATAAATACCAATAAAATTACCATACATTAATTTAAATCTTTAAAAACAAGACCAGTGCATTCTTTAAATGCCTTCTCTGCCTTATGCAGCCAGCCCTCTCTCTCTCTCTCACTCGCTGTCTCTCTTGCGCAGCGTGTGTGTGTCTGTCTCTCTCTGCGTGTCTCTCTCTCTCTCTGCGTGTCTGTGTGTCTCTCTGTGTGTGTGTCTGTCTCTCTCTGCGTGTGTGTGTCTGTCTCTCTCTGCGTGTGTGTGTCTGTCTCTCTCTGCGTGTGTGTGTCTGTCTCTCTCTCTGTGTGTGTGTCTCTCTCTCTCTCTGTGTGTGTGTCTCTCTCTCTCTCTCTGCGTGTGTCTCTCTCGCGCAGTGTGTGCGTGCGTGTGTGTGTGTGTGTGTGTCTGCCTGTCTGTCTCTCTGTGTGTGTGTCTGTCTCTCTCTGCGTGTGTGTGTCTGTCTCTGCGTGTGTGTGTCTGTCTCTCTCTCTGTGTGTGTGTCTGTCTCTCTCTCTGTGTGTGTGTCTGTCTCTCTCTCTGTGTGTGTGTCTCTCTCTCTCTCTCTGCGTGTGTCTCTCTCGCGCAGTGTGTGCGTGCGTGCGTGTGTGTGTGTGTGTGTGTGTGTGTGTGTCTGCCTGTCTGTCTCTCTGCGTGTCTGTCTGTCTCTCTCTCTCTCGCTCGCAGCGGGACCTGACTCGAATATAAGCTGAGGGTGATGTTTTTCAGCACATTTTGTGTTTGGCTTATATTCGAGTATATACAGTAAGTCATCTATTTATTATTATTATTTATTACATATTTATAATTCTATTCCCAGTTTTTGAATTTATGATGTCAGGTATTGTTATTATCTCTTCATATTCATTTCAAGGCACAGGCATAGGAGTTGCATTTCACTGCATACTGTGCTACATGAATATTGTATGTGATAAATCAATTTTTCTGGACCACACTCTGCTCTAGTGGCACAACTCTTCGGATGACATTTTTCTCCCTGCTTTGTGCGCGTCGTAAATTTACGTTTGGTCATTTAGGAGATGCCTAGGGTGCCTTCACAAGTCTTCTGGCCCTTTACTTTCTTCACATTTTGTTCTGTTGTCACCTTGTGCTACAATCATTTCAATTCATTTTTCCCCCTCATCAAGCAACACTCAACACTCTGGAATGACAAAGTTGTTGTGGTGCGATGTCGCTCAGATTCACACTGTCGACTATGGTGGGGATTCTAGGAATGCACCACCAGTGTTGGCCCGACTTGCACCACTCACACACCGAGACACTAATTAACAGCAAATCAAATATATAACTATGCGATCTATTGAATGACAACAGGTAACCCTCCCCTTCCCCTATGGCGATGACAAATACTAAGACACACTGAATAAACACTCACGACCAAGTTCTTCACAAAGACCCAATGCAGCAGGAACATAAGACGTGGTATGGAGTAAAAGATGAGGATCCTGGGAACAGCTTTCTGTAAGTAATGTAATAAACAGTCCTACGGGTACTCCTGATGCAGTGAGGGGTGATGAGATTTGGGGGGCACTCCCTCTGATGAAGCACGATGACCAATCCAACACTACTCACACGAGAGGTAGGCATGGGACCGTTAATGCATCCTTACAGGTTCACGATCCAGGGTATACACGATACTCCACTAACGAGACAAACGCGTGAACACAAACACAGCCGACGGGGTCTTTGCTGCTTAGCTGGCTCCCTTTTAAATTTCCCGCTGACCCTTCTTGTCCCTAGCAGCCCCTGTGCCCGTTGCAGACGTCCAATCAGGGCAATACCCTCTGGGCAGCTGGGAAATGGAGTCCATTAATCTGTAGTGCTGCTACAAAGTGAAAACAGGACTTTTTGGAATATTTTCAAATATTTGTTCAGGGAGGCACACCCTCCACTTTACTCTAATGCAAGTCCTGTTTGTTGTGTGCTTTATGGAACAGGCTTGACTCACGCAGTGCCAAACGACGATACGCTGTCTGGTAAAACAGCCGAGAAAACAAAGCAGGCGGCCCTGAAAAAAGCAGGTACACCACAATTTAGTATTTTAAACGCTTTAGCATCTTCATCTGCATACTCTGAACGAGACCTGAGCCACAATTTTCTTTTGAACAGAATGCATCATTAAAGCTGTGAGTACGCCGGTGAATGTCACCAAAGCAGGAAACACTTTTGGGACGTGGATGCAGGACACGTTACGGGATGATGAAACGATTTGGGTTGCAGAACACTTTTCAGGTATTTAATTAATTTTTTTTTTAGTTTTTTTATGTTTAACTTTTTGTTGGATGCAATCCCTAAATACGAGGGACGTTCAAAAAGTTTCTGCATTTTTTTAAAGAAATTATATCACTTTTCTATATAGTCACCATCCTTTGCGATGCAATTTTCCTAGGATCATAGCAACTTTTTAATGCCCAATTACTACTCCTCCCAGCTTCAACGTTTCCAACGAAAATATAAAAGTGCAGAAACTTTTTAAACGTCCCTCGTAAAATGTGTCTGACTGTGTGGCTAGTCGCTTAGCTGTTTTTACTTTATTTATTTTTTTTCCTCATAATTTCTTAGGTCGAACACTGAAAGAATATCCGAACCTGCTTTCATTCCAAAATGGCAGTTTTAAAGTAATTGATCTACAGAAAGCTTTCTTTCAAGGCTGTGGCCACGTCGTCCACAATGGATCTCTGTACTATCACATTGCCGGCTCATATAAAATTGCAAAGTAAGTGCTTACCAAACCCGTCAGGATGGTGCAGAGTGAAGCCGTGTGATTGAGAAGATTGTATGCGGATTGTTTAACATGGGGGTCTATTTGATGTGTGCCCATTGGTGCCAAGTCGTGATGGGCAAAAAATGGCAGGGGAAAACAAACACAAAATAAACTGCATTTCACTTCTATTGAAAAATAAATCGCATTTCATTTTTATTGAAATTCATGACATTCACAGAAGAAAAAAAGCCGTTTACTTCCTCTATGGAAGCGTTTTCATGCAATAATTCCAACAGGCATCTGCCAGTCATTTAATATATAAATAAAGACCTGTAGAGAAAGAAAATAAAACCCACCTGGCCCACTTCCTATCATACGCAGATATTTAGTTGCGCTGCCAGCCGTGTGTTCTGGTAGTTCTTGGTGTCACTGAAGCCAGACGATGTGTAATCTATACATCTGAAGACGACCATAAAGTGAAAAGTGGGTGCGAACAACTAGACGGCTCACTGAGTGTCACTTTCTAAACCAACCCAATGCCTCATGAAGGCGGAACCTGTCGTGGAAAAAGATTTCCTCCATCTTGAAAGAAGTAAGTCACAGAGCCCAGAGGAGAATGCAGAACATTTCTTTATTTGCACAGAGGTATGCATAAATGTCTCTGTCCATGGAGTGATGCAATCAATTAAACAATTCATCCATTTTTATCCTTTCCTCTAATTCCCAGTACCTCATCTAACGCATCACGTCATCTGATAAAAGGCAGAATCTTATCACTTCCTCCAATCAACTAACGTCACCAGTAATTTCTGACTCCTGTCGACTCCCCCATTACTCGGAATGCCATTTTGTTAAGAGGGGTGTCTGGAAGATTGTCATATTGATCTTAGAAATGCTTCATAGGAGGGGTACATGGTCTTCCCCATCAATTCATCCCCGCTTTCTGGAGGGGTGTTCACTACTCATTTACCTCATTCTAACCTTGGAAAATTACATTGGTCACTTCTATAAGATGAGGCAGAGGCCTCTTGAGCTTTCAGCTTTAACAGACATTTAGTTAATCCTTGAATTACATTCAGTCCTTTTCCTTGTGTTTAATAATTCATTCTGTTATACGAGGTGAGACACAAAAATAACCGGACTGGGCTTGGGGCTTTCCTGGAAAACCATCGGAAGGTCGGCTGAACATGAATCATAGAACTATATCCCCTCCTACACGCCCTCTCAAACTGCTAGGTATATCCTGTGAATAGCCCCGTCAGTATTTGTACAACAATTGCTACATGAGTTGCCGTTATAATGTTGGGTGAAAAAAATCGAACGGCGAATCGACATCAAATTTCTCGCCAATTTTCCCTTTTTCTATAAAACAGTTTTTGACTGATAAAAACATTCCTGTCCTCGATCATCCTCCCTATTCACCCGATTTAGCTCCCTGTGATTTTTACTTGTTCCTGAAAATCAAAAGTGACCTGAAGGGAATGCATTTTTCTTCAATGGATGAAGTGAAGACAGAAATGGCAAGCCTGTTGAAGAGCCTCAAGCAAAAAGACTTCCAGGACTGTTTCAATCAATGGAAGATACGTATGGAGCGGTGTGGAGATCAGGAGGGGGAGTATATAGAAGGTGACAATGTTTAGAATGCTGTAATTCAGCAATATTTTTTTTTTTTTACCAATCCGGTTATTTTTGTGTCTCACCTTGTGTGTGTATATATATATATATATATATATATATATATATATATATTGTATATAAGTATACTATACTGCCTGGCCAAAAAAAAAGTTGCCACCAAAAAAAAAAGGTCACACACTCTTAATATTTCGTTGGACTGCCATTAGCTTTGATTACGGCACGCATTCGCCGTGGCATTGTTTCGATAAGCTTCTGCAATGTCACAAGATTTGGTTCCATCCAGTGTTGCATTCATTTTTCACCAAGATCTTGCATGATGGGTGCATCACTTCATCTGCCTCTCTTCTTACCCTGAGGCGCCCATCACTCTGGAACAGGATAAATCTGGACTCATCAGACCACAGGACCCACTTCCATTGCTCCAGAGTCCAATCTTTATGCTCCCTAGCAAATTGAAGCCTTTTTTTCCGGTTTGCCTCACTGATTAGTGGTTTTCTTACGGCTACACAGCTGTTCAGTCCCAGTCCCTTGAGTTCCCTTCGCACTGTGCGTGTGGAAATGCTCTTACTTTCACTATTAAACATAGACCCGAGTTCTACTGTTGTTTTTCTTCGATTTGATTTCACCAAACGTTTAAGTGATCGGTGATCACGATCATTCAGGATTTTTTTCTGGCCACATTTCTTCCTCGAAGACGATGGGTCCCCACTATCCTTCCAGTTTTTAATAATGCATTGGACAGTTCTTAGTAGTTTCTGCAATCTCCTTAGATGTTTTCTCTGCTTGATGCATGCCAAGGATTTGACCCTTCTCAAACAGACTAACATATTTTCCACAACCACGAGATGTGTCTTTCGACATGGTTGTTTAAGAAATGAGAAGCAACTCTTTGCACCAGTTGGGGTTAAATAACTTGTTGCCAGCTCAAAGATAATCACCCATGCAGTAATTATCCAATAGGAGGCTCGTACCTATTTGCTTAGTTAAATCCAGGTGGCACCTTTTTTTTTGGCCAGGCAGTGTATATATACTTGTAATAAATTGTTTTAACTAAAAATTCTGTAAGCTGAAAGTATTGGCAGAGATTTTGAGCTACAGAGATCTGACAGACAGCCAGCTTCTGATTATGATGAAAAGTTGAATAGTCTCCTAAAAAACTTTATTAGACATATAAGTGTGTGTCACATGTGCAGAGAGCATGATGCATGTTTTAAAAATTAACATAGCCTGATGCAAGGGATAAACTTTTCTGTAACATCAGGTTACACAAAGGCAACAATGGACGAGTGGTAAACGTGAACAATGTGTTGTCGCCGGTGCTGTGTGTGCTCTCTGTTGTTCAGTGTTATGATGATAATGCAGGAGTTGATGTAGGCTTGAAAGATTCAGCAGCCATAATTATAAAAATATGAACTGCAAAATATGCATTTGAAGTAAATGGTGTATCGCTCTCCGTCTAAAGGACCACTCGTTAAGAAAGCTGATAACAAAGAGCCACGGAAGATGCAGATTTCAGTACTCTAGACACCCGAATCAACAAATCTGTTGAGCGACACCAGTAGAAGCAAAACAAGACTGCACAGCAACCCTTTTCTGACTTCACGTCTAGATGAATAAAGAAACGAAGGTAACATGACTGTCTCCTTGGAAATGAAAACATGCCCTGACAAAATAGATGCCGAGTTTTAAAACATTGTATATCCATAGACCACCACACTTATCTAAACTCTGTTTGCTGTTATGTCATATAGTGATACAATAGTTAAAATGAAAAAGATATTGTAGCAGACAGAGGCACTATTCAAACATGTGGAGCTCAATAGCTGTGGTGGTCTACGTGTGTCTGTCCGTTGGCACTGTCATAGCACTCAATACAACATGAAAATTAATTATTAAGCTTCAGTTATCTTGTGCTCCTGAGCTCCTGAATGGTTAACAGCAATCTTAGCTTTTTTATTTTCTCTCAGCATCGAGTCTTTAGTATCTTTTGCTCTCTCCCTGAACCCCAACAGTTTAGGTTAGTGCACGGACTGGACACGTTTAGCTTCAACTGAACTAATGCAGTATGTCGGCATCATTAAGTGAGTAAACACACTAAATTCAATAAACGTTAAATTCCTACATGATACAGCCAAGCTGAAATTAGATTTGGGTTTAGCTTGAAGATGTGTATCAGAATCACTAAAAAGTTTTTAGGAAGCAAAATGTTTGTTGTCCTGTGTTTTCTGGGAGACAAGATCTCTCTTGGTTAACAAAGGTGATGTTAGCTAACAGACAAGTCCGGCCATAAGGTAAGGAAAGTTCTAGACATTTAAAGATGGATGCCATGTGCTGTAGATGGTAATGTCACTTCTAAGGTCTTAACATTTTTTTTCATTTGTATTGATGCATTTTCCATGTTTTACCTTTAGATATGACATCAACACGGGTTCTTTTAAGACAATTAAGATTGAGGATGCATTCTACAACAACCTCAACTATCTCTTTCACAATTCCAAGACATACTTCAATCTGGCAGCTGACGAGAATGGTTTGTGGATCATCTACGCTTCCAGCCTCGATGAAAATGTCATGGTGGCCCAGCTGGATGAGAAGACCTTCTCAGTCACTCATCACGTGAACACTACCTACCCGAGATCCAAAGCCGGAAATGCTTTCATTGCATGTGGAGTGCTGTACGTGACAGACACAAAGGACCTCAAAGTCACGTTTGCGTTCGATCTGCTGAAAGGGAAGCACCTGAACGCCAGTTTTGATTTAAGGTCGCCGAATGGTGTTTTGGCCATGCTGTCTTACAATCCCAAGGATCACCGCTTGTACACCTGGGATAACGGCTGTATAATGGAGTACAAGGTGCACTTCTTATCAGACGACTGAGCGGACGGGACACTTTTAATGTCATTTAGGCCTATGTCGGCTGAACTCATGCTTGTTCCTATTATGAGTGGCCTCGACATAAGGCAGTTAACACTTTTTATTCAACTTTAAATAAACGTCCCAGGTGAAATGAAAGGATAAATACAACTGCGAATCAGTAAACCGGACTAAGACACGTGACGTTACTAAAGGCCAAAATTTTGCATTTTGCCAAAGGTTTTGTTTTTTAGTATATACTATTTGTATTTAAAATGTTAATACATCATGCACTGTTTGTATTATTTTGTCGTCTTTGTTTAAATGGATATTTGCATATATACATTGTGAATAAAGAACACAAAAATGTACAGTCGACCCTTGATATACGACCGGCCTGACATGCGAACAACTTGATTTACGACCAAAATTTTTGTTTTGATTTACGACCAATGTCTTGCGTTACGACCCAAATGCGGTCACATGTATCCGCTTGCACGATTGTAAACAAACAGCCGAGAGCGTTCGTAAGTGTCAGTCGGAGCCCAGATACATGTGTTTGTGAACGTAATTTTGGTCAGTGCAGTGATTTATATAATTTATTTTGATAATTGCTAAGGAAGGAAGAGAAGGTAACGAAGGTAAAGAAAGCGATCACAATCGAAACGAAGAAAGAAATTGTGCGGAAATATGAGAGTGGTGTTCGTGTGACCCGATCTCGCTAATATGTACAGCATGTCGAAATCCACCATCTCGACCATTTTACAAAGAAAAAGATTTGTATAAGGAGGCTCCTTCCAAACAATAACCACTTTCCATTTCATTCTCCTCCTCCTCCCTTCCTGCAGCCCAAAGATGTCAAATTAAATGGTGAGTACAGTATGAAATTGTTGTTTCTGGTAGGCTGGGCACTTTTTATAACTTTTTGGTTAGTACATTAGAAAAATTATTGGTGTTTTGGTAAATTATGCACATTATACAACCCTTTTTTTTATTAGTAAGTGTTGCTGTGGGAGGTTCAGAACGCATTATGGGTATTTCCATTATTTTTTATGGAAAAAATAGTCTTGACTTACAACCAACTTGAGTTACAACCAGCCCTTGCGAACAAATTGAGTTCGTAAGTCAAGGGTCCACTGTATAAAGATTTGGGGTGCCAGATGGCGATCCCCGTGTAATTGATGGAAAAACAACAAAAGTAAATTGACTGAAATCGTAGTAATGGCTTTCCAGATGCAAGTCAATACGAGACTGACTCAAGATGACGGTGGAGCCAGTTAGAAAGCAGAAGAGGTGGGATCAGGTGACCAGAAAGCGGACGTGACATCAGATGTCAGTGACTTCAGATCTGCAAATAAAAGAATTGGGTGACAGCGCCAACCCTCGAGTCGAGGTGGAATTGCCATTCAATGAGCCCTGAAGTGGTGTCACAACACACATGTATGACAACATGTATGAGCAAGGTATGGGGGTCTGTTACTTTAATGACTTTACTGTTGATTCTCTTATCACGTACTTTAGTCATTTTACTGTGCTATTTGGCAAAGAATTTAAAAGCTGTCCTGCATTTCTCAACCTGTGTTAGTTGCCTCAGTCACAAGGGAAGCAGACGACTCAGAAAGATGAACAACATTCATTTATTTAAATAATAACTTATTATTAATTATTTATTTAAAACATGCAGACACACCTGGCCTCTTTCCTCCTAACGGGGTCATTTACAGACAGCAGCAGGTCTTTCTGTGACATCAGTGTATACAATGATATTCAATGGACGAGTGGTAAACGTGAACGATGTGTTGCCACAGGTGCTGAGTGTGCATCAAGTCAAAAGTGTAGGAGTCAATGTCAGCTTGAAAGAATCGGCAGCCATAATCATGAAAATATGAATTGAAGTAAATGGTGTGCCACAATCCAAATAAAGGACCACCGTTAAGAGTTCTGATAACAAAGAGCCACAAGAGATGCAGATTTCAGTGCTCAAAACACCCGAATCAACAAATATACCTAACAACACCAGCAAAAGCACGACAAGGCTGCACAACATCCACTTTCTGACAGCACAGCTAGATGAATAATGAAAGGAAGGTAACATGACTGTCTCGTTGGAAATGCAAACATGCCCTGCTAAAACAGACGCTGAGTTTTAACACGTTGTATATTCTTAGACCACAATACTTATCTAAACTATGTTTGCTGTTGTTATGTCATTTGATTTGATACACTTTATTAATCCCCAAAGGAAAACTCCTGGAACAATTTTTCAGGTGAAGGGTCTTGCTTGGGCACCCAACAGAGTAGGATCCCTTCTGGCAGTAACGGGATTTGAACCAGCAATCTTCCAGATATCAGCACAGATCCTTAGCCTCAGAACCGCTCTGTCTGCACAGAGTGACACAATAGTTAAAATGACAGAAAGATATCATAGCAGACAGGGGCACTTCTCAAAAGTGTGGAGCCCAGACGCTGCGGTGGTCTATGTGTCTGTCCGTCTCCACTGTCGCAGCGCTCATTACAACATGCAAATTAATTATTAAGCTTTGGTAACCTTGTGCTACTGAGCTCCTGAATGGATAACAATTTTAGCTTTTTATTTTCTCTTAGTGTCATATCTTTAGTATCATTTATTGTCTCCCTGAAACCCCGTCGGGAGTTTAAAACACAAAGACTGGAGGAATTTCGGGTCAGGTGTTTTAGGGAGAAGCCATGTGCGTGTAAGCTTTGCAGCACAAGAATTTGCCACTCTTCACTACACCCTTGTCCCTGGACATGTACTCTCATTTGCGCATTACGTCTGGCCCAGCAAGACTACCAAAAGCTCTGCCTCTTCTCCCTCACACTGGCGCAGGCACCCAGGACTGCCCTCTCGCTCACGGTTCTCTTCTCACCCCTGCCATTCCCCCAGTTTCCTGCTAAGGCTCCTTTAAACATTTCCAAGGGATGCAGGAGCACTGGCGCCGATTACTGCCTTTAGAGCGCCAATGAGGCAGTGGACTGAACCGTCCACATCTGCACATGAACACACGCTCGGCCGATCTGCCCAATTCTCACACCCTGGAGTCGCTCCACCACCCTACCACACACACCTTCGACCAGCATAAGCCTGAGCACCTATTTATTTATTTAATATGGCGCATTCACTACGGACCCCGCTATACCACAAAAACTTGTAATACAAAATAACCCAACCAGCTGGAAATTTAGAGTTGACAGCGACTCTGCTGCTAATTTTATCTCAGTTGTATCATAAAAGGTTGCCGAAAGTCATTTAAAATAAATATTTAATCATGTGTAGTTTAACCTTCAGCTTAACTCTCTGAACTTTTATTGTTCAAGACATTAACTAAAGCTTCTTTACTTAAGAAACACTGCACATATCACAATGAGGGTGAGAAATCACAGCACCGGACCGGTGAGGCCAAAATGTGCAAAATGCATTATTTATGGAATAAACACAATGAGCGAAAAACAAGGGATGGGGTGTGAGGTTTGTTAAAGAACCGAACAAGATTAACAAAAAGCTGTAGGCACTCTGGGCTGATTCACTCACCTGTTACTGACAGACAGACAGGCAGGAAAGGCACTATAAGACAGATAGATATGAGGGGCACTATATACAGTATTACTATAGATAGATAATCTCACAAACATGGTCATACTGCAGGCTTGGCTGAGTCAAGAGCTGAGCCATCATATTTGACAGTTTGTCATGATCTTGTTTCATTTCACTACCACAAATGCCACTCACCAAGTCTAACTGGTCTCCCATCTGATCCTCATATACCTTAATACAAGGCAGAATCAAAAAATTAAGGACATCTTACCTTTTAAACACCGCTACATGTAAGCTGATGACCATAACAGTTCTGTCACATCTCCACATGGTCTCCCCACAGAGGTCGATTCACTTCTCGTTTTGTTCCACTGACTTCTCATTCCTTTCGGAGAAGAAGCTTTTCGGCTGCTTCTGAGTCCAGTTCTGCACCGCTTCCTCAACCTCGTCATCAGAGGTGAACCTGCGAATGCTTAGAGCCTCTTCAAGTGGACCAATGGTGTGATAGTCGCGGGGTGCTGGATCGGGGACGTGGAGCACGTTCAAACCGCAGCTGTTGCTTTGTCTCCACCATTGCGGCCGCTACATGGGACCGTGTGTTGTCATGGAGTGCCAAGACAGTTTTTGACAGTGTGTCTCTTGTCTTGCTGTGATTGGAAGGTTTCAGCTTCTTTCCAAATGTAGCACAGTACATTGCACTGGCCACTGATTGTCTGTGCTCCTGAAAAACACACCAGGATTAAGACCTTTCATGTCCTAAATGGTCATCACGATTTTCTTGGCGGAGGGCTTTGTTTGAATTTCTTCCAACATCCTTTGGTGAATTTCAGCAGGTTTCACTCCCTTTGCCCTAAAATCTCTCTCTACGGCATGTTGTTCAACAATTGTGCAATCCAGCATTGACTTTGGCTTCAACAAGACTAATGGCAAAGCGGTGTGCTGTGTGTGTTCAAACTACCCAGAAGCCACCACGAACGTGTTGTATTACAGCGGCTTCCATCCGTTGTGGTTACCGTGTAACTTTCAATTTGTCTTTACTTTTTGATTTATCATCCTACGCTTGATAGCCAGTGTCTATTCATTTAAAAAGCTTTTGTACACCAAATTTCCCCCTGGGGTCAAATGAAGTTCAATCTATCGATTTATATTCATTTTTGGAAATATTTGATTTCTCTTCTTCACATGCCCCAAATCAGGTACCTGATGTACAAATTTGTGCGTAAATTTTTCAACAGATTTTTAAAATATATTTTCTAACACTGCAAAGTTGCCAGAGTTTAAATAAATGGGGAAAAAAACCCCTCTCTTTTGGAAATTCAATATGGCTAAACACGACCCACGATGTGACAAAAAGACGACGTGTAACCAGAACTGAAAACTAGCCATCTGATATTGTGAATTGTGAAACAAGGGCAGATCTTTCAGGCGGGGACCATAAGTGATCGCATCAGGCTGGGGCCACGAGTGATTAGAACAGGTGCGCAGATATTAGGGGGTCTTAGGGCTCATTTATACTTCACGCTCAGAATGTGCACGTGCCCGCATCATGGCTGCCACGCGTTTCCAGCGTTCATTTGATGTGTCCTCTGAGCAGGTCCTCAGAAATGAATGCGACGCGTGCGCGAGTTGCAGTACCAGCAAAAAGTTGGGGGGCGCAGTGTGCTAAAAGTTGGAATGTGACGTCAGAGTCTCTGGTTACTATCTATATGTGACAGAAAGCCGCTATGCGGATCCTACGAGATCGGTGTGCGCGCTTCGATGTTTGATGAATGTTTCAAAGTGGTGAAGCAAAATGCCAACATACAGATGCATTCGTGGTGCTTTTATATTCAAGCGTCGCATATTCCCGATCGTAATGACACGATACGTTTTACAAGTCTCACATACCATCTTCTGTGCTGTCCTTTTTTCTAGGGCTTCCTCCGGTACTGACAGCAGCGAATCGCCAGCAATAGATCATCACACTTAGCACATTAAATGTATGATATTCCAACTCTCTGCACATTTAGAATCCTTATATTTATACTTGATATCACTTTCATGATGAAATGCATTGAAGTATGCATGTTACATTTTACAGATAAACCGGTAATTTCGTTTAAATAATTAACACTGTTAATAATTGCACACATGGTGGTGACACGGTGGCGGAGCGGTAGCGCTGCTGTCTTGCAGGGAGTCACGTCGCTGATATTCCCTGCCTGGAGTTTACATGTTTTCCTGCTGGGTTTCCACAGTGTGCTCTGGTTTCCTTCCAAAGAAATGCAGATTTGGTGATACTAAACTGACGCCAGTGTATGAGTGTGTGCTTGTATTCACCTTGCGATGAGCTGATGCCCTGTGTAGAGAATTGTTTATGCCTTGTGGCCAATACTAGAATAAATGGACAAATCCATGGACTGATGGATTTATTCATTAAACATCCTTTTCAGAGATATTGCGGTAAGGTGTCATCGGAATATAATGGGTGTTCCAGGCAATTCACAACACACCTGTTCTCCCCGTGATAATATTTTGCACTGCCACCTGGTGGATTCCTCCAGATTTGCGTAAAGTACGAGCGAAAGTATAAACAGTACGCTTGTGTAGCAGGAGCATCCGCTGCAGCATGCGTCGCGTCGTGTGAAGTATAAATCCGGCCTTACAGAGCCTAATCCCACAATGCATAAGTACAGTAATAGATAAAAAAAAAAAAAAAAACTTTTGTGTTGAACGACAAAATGTGAACGGCTGAAATACAGAAAGAAAATGCTCAGATGTCTTTTTGGGCAACAATAAAAACAACACACGGTGCTGAAATAAAAATTTATTTAACTTACAAAGATAAATCTGATGACGTCACAGTCAAATGTTCATTTGCACAAAGATTCAGTTCTCCCCTTATGAAATCCATTTTCTAGATAATCCACACTTCACAGACAATAAAGGGAATAAACGTAAGAAATGACATGAAGTAACAAATAGAACACAGAGACTGATGTGACGGACTTTAAAACACGAATGTGCTAAAAATATTTAACCAAAATAGGACTTTTAGCTGTTATGTTACAGGCAGACAAAGCAGAAAACCCCTAATGTTTGTACAAAGTGTGATGGTAAATAAATAATTTATTAAAAGTATTTCAAAACTAATTTCTATTTGCCAAATAAAGCCAGACATTCATACAGTATTTTTTTTTTAAATAGTGTTTTTTATATGTAGGTATTTATATTGTTCTAGATTTCCCCAAGACTTGCATACAATGTCAAAACGCTGTGGAGAAATAATAAAAATAACACTAAAACATGTAGTGTCGTCGTGTTCATTGTCAATTAAACATACTTTACCCTCGTTAAGGCAATAATTATAAAAGAACGCCCTTCCGAAAGAAAATCAATCTCATGTGCAAAGTAACTTATGAAACATTCTGCTTCAAATTGCATGTTTTGTGTCAACAATGGAATGTCAGGTACTACTAAATAAAGAGAACATAAATTACATATACAGTATTTCACATCATTCAGAGTTTTGCGGTCTCACAATCACTTTTTTTATACGTGTTTCAAAACAGCGTGATGATGCCACATAAAACAAATGGGACACTCCGACCACAATCTTCATTTTTTTTACTAGCAGGCAGAACAATGCTAGGTGTCATTTTTTTTTTGTCATACTGTGTAAGCAGCAGAAACAGAAAGCAGATCCAACAAATCAGTTCACACCGTAAACCACTGACTCACCTTAGTAACAGTACAACATTGTTGGTAGTAGAAGCTAACAGTTCCAGCTTGTGGGCACAAAATTACAACATACACACATTTGAAAAATTCTGCTTTTACAAAGCACTACCAACAACCTGCAATTGCGCTGCTTTTACGAATATGGTTCATGCATAGCTCTCTTATAGAATATATCTTAAAACAAATTTGGAAATAAACTATATCATTGGAACTCAGTTATAAATGGCTTTATCTCTTTTTGTTCCTGGGAAAATATTTGTTGGATGTTTACTAATCAGGAATAATCACAGCCAGCTAGCTAAATGCTAAAGTGTCTCTGTCTTCTCCCCTCACTATAAGATGTCAAATATGCTAGTGGGTATGTTGTAGTGGTCAGGAAGAACTCTCATTTTCAGGGTTCCATCGGCTCCACATGTAAAGATGCGATTTCCAGGACACGTTTCGATTTTCATCACTCCGGCACCAATATTTCTGAATATAGACTGCTTGGCGTGTTCAGTGGAAAATGAATGCAGGAGTCCGTGTCCTGTTAACTTCCACACCTGTTGGGGGAAAAAAAGAGGAGGCACAAACATGGCCATTAAAGACGCTCCAATACCAAATATCAGCCAATGCTGATCATCGATTTCGTGTTCTTGAATTGGCCAATTCCAATACTGACTTTTTTTTTTCTCTAGCCTTTAAAATTTTTCATCACTAAACTCTTGTATGATAGATGACAGAAGGATGTATGTTTTAAATTAAAATGTTCTCCTTGGTATTTTTATAGTTAAATTGCAGATCACAGGTTTAATAAAAAATGTAATTCAGTAGGCTTATTGTTCAGTGACCATAAAAAATACAAAAAAAAAAAAAAAAACTAAACTAAATCTTATTAAAGTACATACTTCTAATTTTAAGAACACATTCATACAACATATGTATCTATAACACATGTGGCATAAAAGTAAAGAAAATATGTGTCATAATTACATGCCACAATTCAAACTTGTACAAGAGACACATTTGGCTCTTAAGCTAACAAGAGTATTAGAGCTTAATAAGGAACAAGGGTGAGTTAATTGTAATTAAATATGTAAGCAGCCTTATTTAACACAAGCTCACTCACTGTTCACACTCAGACAAGCAATGTCCACTTGAAATAAAGGACAAAATGAAAAGCTCATTAAAGCTGCTTCCTCTTTGAATTTCTGATGAAGACAGGCCTCTTTTTCTTCTACTTCAAGTTTAACTGGACAACATATGCATTTGTTGTTCCTCTCTGCACAAGACGACTTCTCAGATTTTTTTATCTGTTTATTACTCCACTTTCTTTGATGTAAAAAACTATATTCTGGTTTATTTCTCTTCTAAATTTACCTGGCTGTTCTCACTTTACACGATGTACCGGCTGCAAAACTAAGCAGCACACACTTCCTCAAGTACTGTAATACTTTGTGTAAACGGACACTACAACTAGATTACTGTAAAACAGGGGTCCCCAACCCCCGGTCCGCGGCCCACTACCGGTCCGCAGCCGTCTGACAGCCGGGCCGCGAGGGAACTGCCGGCAACGGCGACTCACTCAGACTTTTCAGAACGCTTGGCGGGCGGGGCTTTGCAGCGGCGCAGAGAGAGGAGAGAGACCGAGGTGAGAAAGTATTACAACAAAGTATTTTTATGGTCCCCATATGATGCGAGTCTATAGAAATCACGTTACTACGAAGTACATTCAACAGATGCTTTCATTACAACGAAGTGACCTTGAAATGCTTGAACGAATCATCCACAGAGCAGTTAGATCTGTGCTCACAGCTCAGTTGTGCACGTTTGCACAACGATCCCCAAACAGAAACATTGTAAAATAATCTCTTTCTTCGAACTTTCCTCGTACTGTTTTTTTTTTTTTTTTGCTGTTTTTGTTGTCTGTGGTTTTCATTGATTCCTTTTGCTTATTGTTTGTCAACATTTGAAAAACATCCATTGGAATTTAACTCATTGTCACCCTCCTATAGAAACGGCAGACACGAAAAAAAGATTGCAGTGTTAATGGTTGTGATGTGCAATCTGTTGGATTGGCAAATGTAAAGCATATGTCTTTGTTATATGCAAAAAAAGAAGAAAAATCTCAGATTGCAAACGTATGCAAACTGCTTAATAACTTTAATAATAATAGAAATGTTATGTAAATTGTGTATAAAACTGCCCGCCCCCCACATCCCCCCCAACCGGTCCGTGGAAAAATTTGCATCTAATAAAGTGGTCCTTGCTGTCAAAAAGGTTGAGGACCACTGCTGTAAAATATAGAAAAGCAGATGCAAAAGAAAGAAAAATGCACACATTACTCCAGGTGAAATCTCATTAATGCTCAGTAGTACTAGGGTTACATCTTGCCTGAAGAAGGGGCCTGAGTTGCCTCGAAAGCTTGCATATTGTAATCTTTTTAGTTAGCCAATAAAAGGTGTCATTTTGCTTGGCTTTTCTCTACATTAATGCTCAGGAAAGCTGAAACATAATCATCAACAAGTTTCAACTCATCAAGTTATAATAACCGACCATTCTGTTGGCCCTCTTAATGGCTTCTGTCCACTGCCTTTATGTAGATAGTAATGAGCCCACTGTGACTAGCAGGTCCTTCTTATCAGGCCAATTTTCAAGGTTTAGACCCTCCCCCAACCAGTGTGCAGTCAAATCTAACATTTTTACTTCCTGCGTGCAATACCATATATTTACTTACATTAAAATTCTTTTGTCACAAATCTGCTCAAGACCATATTCTGTCCAAGTTCCTCTGTAACAATTCTAGGTTGGTGCCATTACACCTAGTTAGGCATCATCCGCAAACTTAACCAGCTTTTTATTTATATTCCTATCCAGATTATTTATATAAGCATTGACCTCTGAGGGTCACCATTTTTAACATCCCCAAATTCTGACAACGTTCCCCTCACCGTATGTCTTTGCTTTCTGAATTTTAGCCAATCTTGTACCCATCTACACATCACACCTTGGATTCCCACTTGTTTTAATCACTAACCTTGTAGGTTACATTTTTTTTTCGACAATCAAGAAAAATCTTTTACCGTTGCTTCCATATAGAATTTCAGTTTATTAGTAATGCACAACCTCCCCCGTCTCAACCCATGTTGACTAGTCACTAACACTCCTGTTCTTGGTATTGGCAGCTCAATTGGGTCCTTAATAATTCCATCTGTTAATTTAACTGTGATGCACATTAAAAGATGACTGGTCTGTCTAGATACTCTTTTTACATAACATGATAATATTTGCTATTTTCCAAGCCTTAGGAATTTCTCCAGTACTAAGTCTGCACAAAATATCCCTTATTCAGCCACAGTCGTTTCCTGATTTCAACCCTGAATGTCCTCTACAGGTTGCTATCCACTGTGCAAACACAAATCTTTTAGTATAACCTGTCTGTCTGTAAAGTCCTGAGGAAAAGACTGGCCCAAGCACGTTTGCCAGGGCCTGGAGTAGATATCCACCCCAGAGTTATTGCATCAGCCAACACCGAAGGAACGGCCGACTTGTGACATCTCCTGTTAGGTTGTCTACAGTTAATCGTTAATAGAGACTTCTCGAATAAATTATATACAGTTAATCGTTACAAAAGACTTCTCGAATAAATTCTCATCTTCAGCAGGATTCATCATATTTATTCCATTCCAGTCTCTGAAGCGTAATCGATGTGGGTATTTTGTCAATATAATACGGCTTCATTATCGTGTAAAAGTAATGGCTATGTATATATACTGTAATTGTTAAGCAATTATACTGCATGTTATTTCATAATCATTTATTATATTTTGTTTACATAGTTGTATTTTTAAATGTATTGTTATTTGTAACCAGTAATACTTATACTTAAATATTACATTTTATGAATAGTGCCACTCATAATGTTGTTTAAACTGTTTCAATACTTTCAAGCTTGATTAACGACATTGCAATGTGTATAACGTTTTAAGTGTTTAACAGCTTTTTATTAATTATTAACTGTTACCGTATAATACTATTCATTGCAGTTTCCTCGGTATATTATTATCATACAGTATTTAGTTCAGTCATGTTCTTAGTTATTATTTGCATTTGTTATAGTAGTTTTAAATGAATATTTCCCTTGTTTTCTTCCGTTTTGTTGAAGGAAACCACACACAAACACATACATATCATTTATATAATCATCATCATCTAGCCTTGGTGTAATCAACTTCTTGAAGATATGAGTGGCATGGATTTGTATTTGAATTAATAATTATTTGGACGTCTTCTCTTTCTGACTTGTTGTCGGATAACCTGTGGCGGCTGCATTTTCTACAAAGAACTTCATCACAAGTCACATGTTGGGTCTAATTCAACACCTCCGTAACAAAGTGACTTTCAAAAAATGTGCGTCAAGGGTTTATATCTGCCCTCACTGACCTCCTTAAACTCTGTGATAAATGTCATTTAGTCCTGGTGATTTATTCGATTTTTAGCCTATTTAATCTCAGCCACACTTCTCCCTTTACAAATTCCAAATCACTCAGTACGTCTTTAGTGGTCCCAGTTACTGTTCAGAGGTTATCCACTTCTTAACATATAAAAACATCTGAACAATGCAAGTTTAGAGCATTCCCTGCTTCACTGGTTTTTATATTCTAATTGTTCCTTACTATTCCTGATACACCTCATCTCCTCCCTTTTTACTCCTACAAAACTGAAGTAATCTCTTTGGTTCATCTTTCACCTTATCTGCAGTATTCCTCTCTAACTGCCATTTAGCGTCCCTGATATTACAAATCTGCTTGAACAACTAACACAGTAATAAATAAACTGCTTCCTGTCAATACTAGACAGTAATTAATGCAGAAATGAATGTAATTCCAAAGGGTTCAGAAACTTTTATGCAACTGTATTTTAAAAGCAAGGCTTCTGAAGAGGTTATTTTTATATATATGCTAGACAAATCATGTTTTAATCACTGGGTTTCCACTATAGTCAGTTTCTTTATCTTATTGAAGCCACAACAAAATTACTCAACAGCACAATACCAAATATTCTTATAATATAGAAATTACACTATTATTTACTTTGGAATGTAAAAATTAAGTATCTATAAAATAATGTCAGTGAATGACATTTTGCTTTGCATGTTATTAGATTAGATTAGATAAACTTTACTAATCTGTTATTTCTTAAAACCTTAGGCCAAGCCTGCCTTATGTTGCACAACGCACTGATTAAGACTCAGTGGTACAGACTCGGGCACTGTTCTCTCTCCTTCATGAATGTCTGAACAGTCTGTTCCTTTAACTTGATTACTTCATGTGGGAATTTCTGTCACCCACGCTGTTGCTTCAGTATGGCATTCTCGTTTTACTTTACCTCACAGTTGTTATCAAAGAACTAGCAGACACTAAGGATTTTCACAAACAACAAAGATAAAAGAAAATGTCCAAACACTATGTCATAGAGTTTGCTTTTGCGTGAGAGAGCCAATTCACATTTCTTTAAAGCAGTGTTTGAGGGCCTAGTGAGGCTTCTGACTTTCATTCTGACCCATACCAAATTAAAATGCCATTCACTGGAATTAGACTGCAGGCTGAAAGCTGCAACAAAAATATCCCCAAAACTCACTCTATTATTTAATATATATTTGATTTATGGTGTGTCTACTATGATAAACAACATCACCAATTGAGTTATGGAAAAAGTAAATTAAAATGCAGTATTAAATATACTGTCAGGCCTACACAATACCATTGGACTGATCCATTAACTGGATCTGGAATGACCGGATAGCCACAATGTTATGCTCACTCACAATTTATCCAGTTTCATTATTTATCAACCCATCTACCTCCCCAACAGAGCAAACACAAAAATGTAGCACTTACACACTGGGAAGTGTGAGAATGTAAGCCTAATTAATATGTGACTTGTAAAGTCTAAGGAGCTACACAAGGAGGGTCGGCACATTGCAATAGATAATAGACAAATAATTAAACTAGACAAATTCTGAGTGGACATATATTTGGCCTGCGTAGACATCTTAGATCCAGATCAGGGGGCCTCAGACTATTCTGTTAGCTTTAAACACAATTGGGGGTCACAGCCCTCTGCTGAACCCAACTGACACTCACCCACCATAGACTAATTTAAAGTCACGATTATTCCTTTACATTAGTACATTTTTTAAGATGCATTTGCAAAATCAACACAGTCAATGCCTATGTTGGGGTTCAAACCCAGGATTCAAGAGAAAGCAGCACCAACCACTTTACTATCTACCACCTCGTTTCCAAAAAAAGTTGGGACAGGATGTAAAATGCAAATAAAAACTGAATGTAGTGATTTGTAAATACTCTATTACTCATTATTTGATTGAAAACAGTACAGAGATAAGATATGTAAAATTTAAACTAATCAACTTAATTTATTTTGCTAAATACACACTCACACAAAGAGCTGACTCCAACAGTGTATTTCCCACTATGTCATATCACCTTTTCTTGTTGCACCATTCAATAATCACTTCGTAAAATAAGACATTAATTGTGGCAATGTTAAAAGTGGGATCGTTTTATCCCTTTATTACTTGAGAGGACATCAACTGCTCAACAGTCCTAAGTTTCCATTGACGTATTTAGGACTTCATAATGCACCACACGTTTGTACTGCTGGCATGCCAGTCTAACAACTGCACTCTCTGACTGCAAAGCCACACTGTTTTAATATACACCAAATGTGGCATGGCGTTATCCTTCTGAAGTAGTCCCTGAAACAAACATTTCCTAGATGGCAGCATATGTTGCTCTAAATTATGTATGTAACGTGAATGGTACCTTCGCTAATGTGCAAGAATGTGCATGTTTTCCATGCCATAGGCACTAACACACCCTAATACCATGACAAAAGCTGGCTTTAGAACTTACTGTTCGTAACAATCTTTGGCCCCAGAAAACACAGTATTCCAAAAACAAGGAGAAAGGTGGATTTGTCAGACCACGGCATGCATTTCCACTGTGCAACAGTCCATCTCTGTTGAGCTTTTGGCCAAAGACGTCACTGGCGATTCTGGATGTTGCTGATGTATGGTGTTTCTGCTTTGCTTGATACAGTTATAGCTTGCATTTGTAGATGCTGCAATGAACTGTGTTTACCAAAGTGCTCCAGATCATTTGTGGTTATATTCATTACAGAAGATCACAATCACAGGCATTCAATATTGGCATAAATTTGTTTTGATCTGCGATCTTTTGCCCTTTATGCAGACTGATTTCCTGGGATTCTTTAAATGTTTTAAGATGTTATGGACTGTAGATGGTGAAATCCCTAAATTTTCTGCAAACTTACATTGAGAAATGTTACTTCAAAACTGCTCAAATACTCACTCATGCAGTTTAGTGCAAAGTGGAGAGAGCCTTGACCAATACGCTACCATGATATACCACTGCCTGTTAACTATTTCCTGGTGGAAAGTTTTTGACACATTCCTGAGGTGAATAAGCACCCATCTCAACTTTTATGGAATGTGTTGCCAGAAGTCCACATGACCATCATCATAAAGTTCTTCCATGTGAAGCCAGAAAAACATGAGGACTGATTGAGGTCATTTATGTTAGGTAGAATGCCTAGAGGGGGGCTGGGTGGTCTCGTGGCTTCAGAACCCCTGCAGATTCTGTTTTTTTTTTTTCCAGCCATCTGCAGTTTTTGTTTTTTGTTTTTTCTGTCCTCCCTACGGAAGCCGAGAGAGGACGTGTAATATCGTTATTTTTTTAAATCGTGTCCTTGAGATGGCGGACTAATTTTATCGAGATCTCGAGAAAACAAACTTTGTTTTCTCGGGATAACGGAATAATTTTATCGAGATCTCGAGAAAACAAAAGATCTTGTTTTCTCGAAATTATGAAATAATTGTAGCTAACGTTTAATGTTTAGCTTATTGAAGCCACGTCCAGTTTGAAATGTCAGAAGAGCAGAACTGTATTGATCAGCACGTCACATTTTTGTTCAATCAAGGGGTAACGCAGGCTGAAATAGGTTTATGCCTTAGTTTAGAAAACAATAACATTAGTGTCCGTCATTTAAGAAGTCAGTTAGCAAGTCTTCAGCTGTACAGGCGTCGAAATGTAAACGAGCCTAATGCCAGGAGAAAAGTTTAAGTTTTGTTGTCTCGAGATCACGATAAAATTATTCCATTATCTCGAGAAAACAAACTTTGTTTTCTCAAGATCTCGATAAAATTAGTCTTATCTCAAGGACACAATTTACAAAACGATATTGCACATCCTCTCTTGGCTCCCATACCTCCCTGGCCATCGGACCTTACTTTTATTCTATGTTAATTAGTATTGCCTAATTTTATTTTATTATATATTTTGTCTTTTTTCTCTTTCTTCATCCTGTAAAGCACTTTGAGCTACAACATTTGTATGAAAATGTGCTATAGAAATCAATATTGTTGTTTATGTTGTTGTGTTGGAGGCATGTAATTAGATTATATTTACAAATGTATTTTAAGTTTATGTTATAAAACATTATATATCTCATCTTTGTACTGTTTTAAATTAAGTATTAAATAAGACCATTTCCAAAACCTTGTTTTCTGTTTTGTATTTGCATTTTATACAAGTTGTCCCAAGATTTTTTTTTTTTTTTTGGAAATGGAGTTTATATCAAAAGAACACTAATGTAGAATTATTCTTGTGTTGCTTTTACCTTCACATTTCCTTCTGCAGAACCTGTGACAAAATAATCCTCCATAGCATCCATTGCAAGGGCTTTGATGGCAGAGTCGTGAGCTTGGAAGGTATGAAGCAGTTGTCTCTGCCTTATGTCAAAGATGCAGATGAAGCCTTTCCTTCCTCCTGATATGATGAGTTGCTGCTTTGGTGCATACTGCAGCACAGTGGCGCCATTCTCATGGCAGGGAAAGGCTATTGAAAACAGCAGAAAAATCGCAGTAAGTCATTCTTTCAAAATAAAAAAAAAAAAATGATTTTCATAGCAATATTACCATTTTGGTGAAAAGCATTCTGTAATTAGCTAATGTATACTAAGAATGCAAATATCGACTTAAACGTGAAAGAAAACAAACCAAACCAAATTTTATCCGCCACATACAGTTATACACGGTACATACAATATGTAGTGAACTGCTTAGCTGCTAAACTCTAAGACTGTGTTAGGAAAAGAATATAAATAAAATTAGCAAAAAATACATAACTCTATAAATATCCATATATACAACAATAGTAGTGTGTAATATATTAATATTGTAAAAATATATACAGTATAGATGAATATAAAAATAATATAAGCATACACACACATGACATAAAAGAATCTGAGAAATTAAACATATATCACGTAAAAAAGGGTGAAAGTGTGCAAAGGATAACATTGAGTGTAGCTCTAAGCACTGTCCTCATTTAGAATGCAGATGGACGGTGGTCTGTCCGAACTGCTCCGCAGACAGCGGTAGCATTTTTCTGAAAGCAGCACAGAGGAGAGGCTGCTGTTGGAATGGCTGGGCTGGTATCTCTGATAATTGTCTTTGCTCTGGTCTGACATCGCTTGGTGTAGAAGTCCTGGAAGCTACAGACTACACACTCAATGATGCGCTCAGCTGTCTGTTCCACTCTGGTCAGGGCCTTGTGGTCTTGTTGGGTGCCATTTCCAAACCAGGAGGTAATACTTCCTGTCAGGACACTTTCCATGGTGTTTCTGGGAGCAGCCTAACATCTCTGAGGCATCTGACATGGTAAAAACATTGTCAAGTCTTCTTCACCTTGGTGTCAATGTGTTTGGACCAGGCCAGGTCCACACTCGCCTCCTGAGTGCTGTTAATACTAGTGTTAATACTAGTCCTCACAGGTGGCGCAGTGGTAGTGCTGCTGGTTTGCAGTAAGGAGACTGTGGAAGATTGTGGGTTCGCTTCCCGGTTCCTCCCTGTGTGGATTGCGCTTTGAGTATTGAGAAAAGCGCTATATAAATGTAATGAATTATTATTATTAGTGGAGGTGGTAGTGCCTCTGCTGTTTTCTCCCAAAATTCACTGTCTAAAATTTGTCTTGCTGACGTTCAAGAGAAGCCTGCTTATTGTTGTTAGCAAGCTTGACAATAATGTTAGAGCCATGAGTAAGAATAAGATGTTAAGATTAAGAACATTTTAAAAGCCTTTGCTTTTCTGTATGTTTCTGTTGTTTTATTGCCACTATTATTTTTGGGTTACATTGAGATTACTGATCTTCTGTTTGTCAAAAACAAGGTTGGTGTGTAAAAGGGCAACTGACTATAAAAACTGCTGTAATATCCATAAAGCACAGCAAGGGAACCAGCTAACTATTGTAAACTTAAGGGGAACAGAGGGAGAGATCTCTTTTTAAACATTATGATTCTTCTATTCCACTGAGAATCTTCATTAGGTGCCTATCAGTCAGAGAATGTACTTGGTGCACAAATGCTCAAATTAGACAAGTTCAGTTAGGGAAGCAATGACTGTTTCTCCAAATCCAAACGCAAATGAATTAGATTCTCATCTTGTGAAAAGCAACCACAGGCATCAGCAAAATTTACTATGCAGAGGTTACTGACACTGCTCATCCTAAAACGACTATGCAATTTTTTTTCCAATTCAAGATGACTCAGTCTTCTGCATGCTATTTTTCAGCAGATATTATGATGATATCTGGATCTTTGGGCAAACGTCAAGAACCTTATATTGTTCTAAACACAGACACAGTTTGGGATTATTGACATAGTGTATAAAGGAACACTGCAGAATGTACAAGATTTCAAATAGACCCAAATCTAAAAATAAAAAAAACAGTTTTAGACAAAATGCCAAATAATAAGCTTTTATTAAAATATTTTGTCAGATTCATGAGCTCTAGTCAATTCACCCCAAAGTGCTTTATGTCCCTGCTCCATTCTACTAGATTCACTCTGTCAATGATATTGAAATTACATTCATGTTTTTATAACAAGAAAATAAATCACAGAGAGACTAAATAATAACAACAACAACAACAACAATAATAATACACTCACCATGTACTAAACTGTTGTTTGGTGAAATCAGTGTATCCCATAAACATACATTTCTATAAATGAAAAACAAGTTACAACATAAACACATATTCCAGTTTGATCAAAAATATTCACTTGTAATACATATTTACAATTTTTATAACCACTCTTAAGTACTACATTTTTGTATGTAATTAATAAAATCCATACCTGTTGTCATTGGATTGGCCAGCTGTAGCTATAAGGCTTGAGGATGTAATGAATCCAAAATCACTGGTTGCTTTACCGTGGCACTGCCAGCTCTAAATTAAAATAATGATAAGTAATCAGTCTTTCTCATTACACAGCACTTCCTGTACATATTCTAAGGTCACATACCTAGAGAGACAGACTTTAGGCCATACAGTGACAGGAACACAATACCCCCTTGATTCAGAGACTCACTTCACTTCTTGATCTTTAATCATAAAGTTATGTCTGCTACGTTATTATCTACAGTACAATACAGAGGGCCAATGATCTGTCTGGAACACTACTCATGTTTTGAGGTCATGAGCACATTTTAAAGCCTAAATATGTAAACCACAGGACAAAAGGCAGCACCGTCAATCAAAGCATTTGTCAAATAATGTGGATGACAAATATTTGACAGCATTTATCAATAGTGGGCAGACACACAGAGCTAAGGGTGCTGTACTTTTAATCTGTCGAGATCTGGGGAGGGTGGGATCATCTACTCTGGATTTCTTCCCACATCGCAAACAAATGCTCATTAGGTTGTGAGACATGCCTGAACACCACCAGACTGAGACCACATCTTTATAAAACGCACACGTTTATTAATGTCCAAACACAGTCCCACACAGCACACTGTGCCTCCAGCACAAATCACCCCTACTCCGGGCTACTCTCTCACTGTCTGTGGGCCGCCTTTCCTCTCTCCACGGGAGCCTCGTCCTGCTCCCACTCCCGACTCTAGCTCCTTGATTGTAGGGAGGCAGCCCCTTTTACAGTGACCTGGATGGGCTCCAGGTGCTCCGTCTGACGACACTTCCTGGTGTGGCGGAAGTGTCAGGAGAGCACCAGGAAGCACTCCGGGCGTCCCTGGAAGGATCATCCTCCATGTTCCCGGGTGTGGCGGAAGTAAATGTTTCCCGGGCTCTCTGAGACTCGGGCGCCCCCTGGCAGTGGCCACGGGCCCCAATGGGCTTGAGCCTCCTTGCTCCTCTCCCGTGGTCCTCTCCAGATCTGGGTCTGTCCCCCAACCACTTGTGACAAGGTTAAATGGCTTGATGTGAGTAAATGTGTTTGGGGGACAGTGCCTCACATGCTGCTGGGTCGTGACCCGTATAAGATGATTACAACATAGATGATCCGATCTGTCCCCGCGACCCTGCTCATGATAAAGCAGGTTTAGACAATGCAAGGAGGATCCCTTTTGTACAAAGATTGCGTTTGAGAAAATAAAGTACAATTCATCGTTGAGCAGCGTATTTTGGGACAGAAAGAAAGCTTCATGCTAAACTGCCAATCTTTACGGTGACCTGGAGTTTTTTTCCAGCCCATCCTGCTGATACTGGGCATTGGTCTATGCATTTCACCTGGAAATGGATTACCTTAAATATGAAGTTACTCCTGTGCCCTTGTGTTAATAGGAAATCAATTTCAGTCTTTTGACCAGCTTTCACTTCCAAAAGGAACATAATTTTAAACTCCAAAACACAATAGCAAGGCATTATGTCTCGGAGGCTCCTTCACACCAATGGAAATTTTACTTTATAATGCCTTACTATGGCTGATCGTTTTACCTTTAGCCAAGTCAGAAGTTTTCATTTTCTTTCTGTTTAGTTATTCAGGTGAGTATCGACAGGGTGTTTGTTGCCATAGTGTACTAATATTAATTTACTGAGCTTCTAAAAAAAAAAAAGAAACTCCCCCAGGAATACGTAAACCGCTACCTATCAATCTGTCTATGCAATAAGTCAAAAATGAAAACTTTATATTTTATTTATTTTCTCTGTTAGATGACTGCATTGACTAAGTAAGAAAACAAAAAAAAAAGTTTTAACTTTTAACAATCATCCCAATACTGTACTAATTGGATTCAAAATTATGGGATAGCAAAGTGAGGCAGGGGTTAACAATGCTGCCTCAAAGCACTGGAGTTAACACTTTCTCTCCAAAGTCGGTGTCCTTTTTTGTGCATTTTTATACAGATACCCCAGAGTTTCCTCCCACATCTCTGAGATGCCTGTTAGGATAACCAGGGATTCTAAATTGGTCCCCATAAAAGTGAATGTGCCCTTTAATATCCTGGCACCTAAACTATAGAAGCCTGCAGGGAGAGATTTCATTCTCCACAATTGCATTAAGCTTGTTTAGAAGATGGATGTGTAGCTAGATTAGTCACTGATGCAGTTCTCTACCTCCAACAACTATCACCATCATCTTGTTTCTGTCTAGTCTCATATATAGCTTAAAAGTCAGGCTAAAGAATGATCATTAAATGGTGACTTGTTAATTCATAGTTCTTAATCCCAATTTTTTTGGTGCTGCTTAAATAAAAGTATTGGGCAAGGCTTTTTCCAACCTTGTACCATGTTTGTCCATATCAGCATTTGGTGCCTTTACATCACAAAATAATATAGAAAACCCCACACCCAAACTTTAAATAGACCCTGCACATCTTGTGGGTTATGCCCTGCGATGGACTGCCATTACCATTCAGTTTTGCTTCCTGGGTTGTTAACAGTGCAGGTGAGGGCCCAGTCCATCACAGTGCCCACTCTTAGCTTTCGCCTATTAGATTAACCTGCCTATTTTTAAAAGAAGCTGAAGGAAAAATCCACACATATACAGGTAGAATGTTCAAACACCACAGAGAAAAGGACTAGACTTTTGTTTCAAACCCAGGATGCTGAATGTGTAAAGTAGCAGCATAGGAAACGATACTACCCACATTGCCCAGTTTGCCTTTAATGTATGTAATGTTAATGTAGCTATTCATTCATTTTCTGAAGTTGCTTATTTCATTACTGGATCACTGGGGAGTTGAAATCTGTTCCAGTGACACTGAATGCGATCAGCCTTCACCCAGACTACCCGTTCATTTACGTATACACACACTCACTGATAACAGGCCTATCTAGAGTTCTAGTCAAGCTTAACTGCACATCCATAAAAAAGGGTACAAAATCTACTATGACGCCAGTATAGTACTCAATGTTTCTGCCCCTGAGTTCCAAGGGTGATTTTGTTCAAACAAATCCTGGTGACATCACTCCATATATCTACTAGAGATTTCTCACAAATTCCAAAGACATTCATGTTTTATTACTTAGGTGTGTGTGTGTTTGTGTGCTCTCCAATTGAACTGCATACAATATACAGCTACATTGATCTGTGTGACCAGTTCTGTACCCATTAAAACTGGTAAACTGGGTTAAGTAAAATGACTTAGGAGTCAATGAAAACACTCAAATTTGAGCAGGTTGGTCTCGCTTACACTAAAAGGTTTGTAGCTAGCCCGGTAAACTTAGAATATAGAGCAGTTTTCTATAACTTTTTTTTTTTTTTTTTTTTTTGTTCTTTGTTTCGCCTTATACAATTTCTTGTATTAGGAATTTGGTAGTTTTCGCATACCCCTTGGGGTCAGAGCGCAGGGTCAGCCATTGTACAGCACCCCTGGAGCAATTACAGGTTAAGGGCCTTGCTCAAGGGCCCAGCAGAGCAGTGGCCTTTTTTGGCAGTGACGGGGATTCGAACCGGCAACCTTCAAAATACCAGCGCAGCTCCTTAGCCTCAGAGCCAACTTCCACACCGTATTCACTTCTACTTACACCACAGGCATACTATATATTTGCAAGCATGCTTTATTTTGTTTTAATTACAATTGTTTAGTTAATACAATTTTATGAATATGAAAACAAATTTAAGTGTAAAAATTTCAGGCTTACAGATAGTACTAGGGTGTTGTACCGTGTTAGCCATTATGAATGTAGAGAAAAGCCAAGCAAAATGACACCTTTTATTGGCTAACTAAAAAGATTACAATATGCAAGCTTTCGAGGCAACTCAGGCCCCTTCTTCAGGATTACATCTTGCCTGAAGAAGGGGCCTGAGTTGCCTCGAAAGCTTGCATATTGTAATCTTTTTAGTTAGCCAATAAAAGGTGTAATTTTGCTTGGCTTTAGGCTTACAGATGATACCTAAGTGGCTGATTATCATTTATCTCAAAATGCGTACATTTGATTTGTTCTAAACAATGACTCTGAAAAACAAAAGTACTCATACATACGATACAGTACACTCTAGATAAGCCAAGAGTACCATGCCTCAAGTGAATCAATGTAAACTACAACTTAACATATAAGAAAAAGAGGAAAAAAAACACACACACAATATTCAACTAACAGCAATAGCTAAATGTTTACAAGTTTAAAAAACTATTTCTTTGGAAATGAATAGAAAGAGAACTGTACTACACAGTATCACATTAAACTAGCTTCAGTAACACATATTTGGCTGGCAATTCTATGGAATCACTTATACAAATTATAACTTCTAAGTTGCTTGGCCATAGTAATAACATTTCTAATTAGGGATGTGGTAACTAGAGCTGGGTTTTATGTGTGTTTAGTCCACTACATGGTGTTATTAACTATGATTTGTAACCGCTGTGTTCAAGTTATCTTCCCTTTTGATTATTTTTGACCAGAAAACCAATAAGTCTTGAGCTTTGACCAAAAAAGAATAAATATGTTATACAGTATATGCTGTATATACATTGTATTATCACACACATGCGCAAGGGAGGAAGTTGATTGGACCAAATGAAGGTAACTCCAAACCATGCCAGGGTTCACTAAAGTGCACTAAATCTTCCTCTATTATTTCTGCAGACCAAATACAGGACATTCTGCCTGATTCAACCCTAACGACACCACTTCCGGTTACGGCCCTAAGAATAGCACTTCCAGTTCCAGGCCCAAGGATGACATCACTTCTGGTTCCCTGCCTTAAAAGACCAGTCAACTTCCAATCTATGTACATTAGTGCGATTTACAAAACTGTATTGCAGCCTGGGAAAACATATGGGTGGCTGCCCCAGACCTTTTTGTGTGTGTCGAGGTGGGATTCTTTCACAAATATATATATAAGAAAAACTGACCAGGTTTTTTTTAGGGATTTTGGAGCATTAAAATCTAAGCTATATTTTTTGACTTCATTGAAATTTTTAATGATCCAATATATGAAACTGAAACACGATTTTAAAAAACACGAAGTGAATTTGTTGGTAAATCTATCAAAAACAATTAATGGTATTACTGTGTCTATAAGTTGCAAAATCATTTCAAAACAAAAGTTTTTTTTTTTTATTAAATGCTTCCATATTTTTTTACTTACCAAATAGGGTTTAGGATTTGTTGCTGCCTGGTTCACCTGCCACAGGCTTAAAAATCCTTCACCATCTGCTACGCCACACTACAAAGGAAAAAAAAAAGAAAGAAAGAGAAAAATAACTAAAACAAAAATTTACGTAAAGTCACAAAATACTGCAGTATATGTGTACTGCCATTCACTGCTATTATAGGTGGAGATGTTCTCATTATGAAAGCTGAAATCAAGACTGTAGCTTTAATCAGTAAACTGTATGTACATTATGAAAATATGGCATATGAAACATCCTAAAAACTGCTTAAACAAATTCAGGGTTATGGGTGGGTGTCAGTTTTTGTAGTTTGGGCATTCTGTCCCAGCAGCATTAGAAGCAAAGCAGGAACAAGCACTGGACAGGGAGCCAACCTATCAAGGGACCGCCAGTTCATTAAGGGACTTATTCATACAGTGACATCCATGTTCACACTCAAACTCACCAGGAGCCTATGGAGTTAGCACAAGGCCGTGTCCTGATGAAGTTTACTGTTGAAACGCTGAGTCTTTAACCTTCTTAACTTTTCAGCATGGAAATAATCTTTAACCATTTTTGTTTTGGTTTAAAAAGCCTATAGTGGTGCCCTAGATAAAAGTGTACTATATAAAACACAACCCTATACTTGAAGAAGTGATTTTTGGAAAAACAAAGGAAAAAAAAAACAAATGGATAGATAATTGAACACATTTAATAATGCCTGATGTTACACTCCATACATTTATCAGAACGCACTTACTGACCTTATTTCCTTGTGAATTGAAGTACACTCGTGTAACCCTGCCGGCATTACCAGCCTGACGGAAACAGATGAGTTGCTGCGGTCGATTCCATTCAAACATTCTTACACTCCCATCTTGAGCTCCGGTTAAATCTAATTCCATATTAAAACAAAAATAAGTTTCAAAGAAAACTTGACAACATTTAACTAATACTTTAACTTGTTTAATTGAATTAAAAGGTAGGACAGCGTTACTTACAGTACTGGTAAACTGGGTGGGACGTTATCCTTTTGACATTGTTCAAATTTCTTTTCATAAGCTGTAAATGATATTTTAATGATGTTATGGAATTTATCAGAAATAAACACATTCCAGAAAATAATTGGTGTAATGGTACTACGTCTATGAAAAACAGAAGCAAATTTCCAAAAAACATGACAACACAATATTATTTGTACTAATGCTGAATTATAAGTAGTCAAGCTATTTTTCTGAGACGATCACAGCCCGAGATAAAGTTGTTCAAGATCTTTATTTAGTTTTTTCAGAGTATCTCAACAATATCATCTTTTGTTCATTTGCTTTAAAGCCTTATGGTATCCAGCTTAATATGTGTGTCTATAATATACATACGTTTTACTGTATATTTCAATTTTGTTTCATTCGATAAAAGATAATTTAACTGTAGCCTGCTCACCTGAAATTGTAATATATTTCATTTTAGCTCTGCATTTTCAATAAACTATAATTTATTAAATGCGTCTTTGGAAACAGATATCCCTTTCAAAAGGTCTTGGAAATATTAAACGTCTAAATGTAACTTAACTAAAGAACCAAATAAAAATCTACTTGAAAGGTTGCAAGTCTTTTAAAATTGGTGGATAAAATGATTCAATAAAAAATTTAAATTCCTTTATTTTTTCTTTTTTGCAAGTTATATAATTAAAAATGAGAAACAAAAAATCAATGATTACTTTAAATGGCAGTGTTGTGACAACAGGATTGACAAATGCAGTAATCATGCCATAAGGATGGATGTAAGTGAAGACAACTTTTACATCTTTGGTGATTTGTTTTATTCTTCCTTAAAATGAATGAGCACTAACGTGGAAATTCTCTTAAATAAATAAATAAATGTGCATTACACTGTCTCATGTACAATATCTGTAACTGTTTCATATTGGTCTCCACTCATTTTTCATCTGGTGGTTAAATATAATTTTACCATAAAAAGTTATATAATTTTGCAATGACCATTAACAAAAGCCAAGTCACTAGGAAAAGCAAGAATTGGCCTTTGGCAGGAATGCTTCACTTATGGACAATTGTGTATAGCAGGTTCAAGAGTAAATAGTTCCAGGGACCTAATAATATTATTACTTATTATTTGACTGATGCCTTTGCCCAAGTCGACTTACAGCCTTTGAGATACGGCTCGTTATATTTCTTTTGTTTTTCCCATTGGAGCACACACAGCTGAAGTGACTTGCTCATGGTCACACGGTGTCAGTTGCAGGATTTGAACCCACAACCTCTGGGTTTGAAACCATGGGTCCAAAGCCTTAACCACTACACTACACTGCCTTCCAATAATATTAGCCCTAAGAAAATCCCACAAATAGTGTACAGTTAGTTACTTGGTTACGTAGTACTTCTGCTACACCCAGTTAACTAACATCACTATAAAGGAGGCTCATTGTCTTATGTAATTTCTTAGGCGAATGAAGAGAATATAAGAGGGCTGCAGACAGATAGTTACATACATAAATCATCAAGGAATAAAAAGCATGCAGTTAAAGAAATACAAACGTACATACCACATTAGCCCCTGTACTTGTCTGCCCGCTGCCTAGCCATGGCATTGATGCAGAAGCTGGTATTTGACTGGAAGAGAAGGGAGGTGCGCTGGCTTGGGCAATGTTTGTATGGGAAGAGCGATGATCAAGATCATCAGAGCTGCAAACACACAAAATACAGTACAGTAGTTACAAAGTATTTTGTGAAGCTCAGAAATTCCTACATTTTCCAGAATAATTATAGTTTAGATGATAATGTCTTGGCGGCACGGTGGCGCAGTGGGTAGCGCTGCTGCCTCGCAGTTGGGAGATCTGGGGACCTGGGTTCGATTCCTCGGTCCAACCTGCGTGGAGTTTGCATGTTCTCCCCGTGTCTGCGTGGGTTTCCTCCGGGCGCTCCGGTTTCCTCCCACAGTCCAAAGACATGCTGGTTAGGTGGATTGGCGATTCTAAATTGGCCCTAGTGTGTGCTTGGTGTGTGGGTGTGTTTGTGTGTGTCCTGCGGTGGGTTGGCACCCTGCCCAGGGTTGTTTCCTGCCTTGTGCCCTGTGTTGGCTGGGATTGGCTCCGGCAGAAACCCCGTGACCCTGTGTTCGGATTCAGCGGGTTGGAAAATGGATGGATGGATGATAATGTCTTTACAAATCATGGCATCTTTGCAACAACCTATCAATTATACTAAATCAGCCTCAATTTTCATTTCAATACTAAAGACCTTTTAGCTTGGGGTGTGTCTGTTAACAGTGCACTAATTTCTCTATGGCTTCCTGGAACTGTAATTCTGTGTCACGTCACTGTTTTTCCACCACAATCAGGAATATTCTAGTATTTTGAACTGTGTTTAAGAAGGTGCTTGACTGATAGTTGGCTTAGATCAGCTGCATTTAACTTTGTCTTTCTCAAGGACTCTGTTCCCTAGTGGATTATTGTTCACGCAAAGACAGTGTAAGTAAATTGGCCCTAGTGTGTGTTCATCCTGCAATGGGACTGATCCCCCTGTCCAGGTGCTGTTCCTGCCTTAGACCCAGTGACTGCTGGGACATGCTCCAGCTACCCTGGGTAAGCCGGTTAGGAAAATGGATGGAAAAGTATCAACTGGGTTTTTATGTTCTTCACCTCCAGCAACTTCACTATGCCTTATTTTTTACTAGCCAAAAAGGATTTTTATCTTGGGTAATGAGCTTTCAGTAAGTATAAACTATAAACATTTAACAAGTACAGATCTTGACATATATTCTTCAGAGTGTATTAATTAATTTTTTTCTAAACACTCTAAGTAAAATTACTGCTTTAACACTGACAATATTTTGAATAAGTTCAGATAGTAAACATATAGTAAGGTGTATGGACGAGTATGTCGACAGTGGAGTAAGGAATTTACAGATAACTAATTTTACAGGTTAAACTAAAAAAAATAATAAAAATCAACATCCATAATATTATTATATTCAAAATTGCCCTACGTAACTGCCACTCCATGGTCCACCACTTACTTTAAACCCTGTTCTCATAAGCAATCTAAGCGGCTGAAGTAAAGAGGAACTTGTACAACACATTCAGTTAGCACTCTGGTCTGTGACTTTATGGAAAAATAAAAGGCTGAAATGTTATACGTACTATAGTTTTTTTTTTAAATTGGTTTTACATCTAGTTTCATGCTAAGCAGAACTGCTGGTATAATGTTCACAAGTGCCTCAAAATGCAGGACTATATTAATAATTTACTAACATTATAGAGATGTAAGAATCATATATTGTATATGGCATGGAAGAGTTTAGATCCAGGAAATCTGATGCAAAATTTAAACAAACAAAGGGAGATTATTCATTGGATTTGACAAAAACTAAATCTGTATAGAATTTTGCTTATTAAACCAAATTAAATATTTGGAAGAGGTCTGAATCTCTGCTCAAGCTGCTGCCCCCGCGACCCGTTCTCGGATATGCAGAAGAGGATGGATGGATGGATGGATGGAAAAAGTCTGAATTGTCTCTGACCAAAAAAAGAATCTAACTCAAAGATAAGTCTTTTTTAGGTTGATGTTACTACTTATGAATGGATAGGATTTTTTCCCCCCACAGATCTCTTACTCCACCTTGTGGACTGGAAATATTAAGCTTGCACCACAGCAAAAGCATTATTTATATGTGGAAATGAGATTATATAAAGCAATATACAAAGAAGGTACCTACCTTCTGGATTCTTTGTCAAATTCCTCACCAATCCAAGTGAAAGGCTGGGCAGCTAACAGAGCTGACACATCAACCTCTTGAACATCATGTGTAGACGCAAGAACAATTTCATTATTATTTGCCTATACAGAAAAGAATGAGAAAAATCTGTAGCTGACAAGAAGAAACAAAGCATGTCTATTAAAACTACTTGTGAAGGCGGAATATATTCAGGGCAGCGCAATATTTCTGCAGTGCAAAGTAAACCATGTGGCTGCCCTGCCTGAAACTCCCAATCACGTAAGCAGAGCTGACACTAGCTTGAATGGCCTAAAATACACACAATCCCATAGTCAAATGAGAAATGAGCAAGCACTGCTGTTTAAAATAAAGCATTCTCAAATCTTTACCAACCTTATTAATGGCAAATGCCATAATTATATCTGGTTCCTTGTGTATAACTTTTGCTTTTCCACCGGGATAACCGAGGTCTGCTTCAACCTGAAAGACATTTTATACAAAACTCCTATAAAGTGACGCTTTCCTCAAAATTCACAGCACATCCCCTACCCACCAGGAAATACACACATAGCCAAAATTAAAAATTAACACATAGAATTGAACATGCAAAGGATTAATTCAGTGGCCTTGGTTTACTTTTGTTTCTTCTTTTTTATATAGAAGTTCTCAAAAAGTTGACACAAATGAACTATTATTCTTTAAGTACAGTTAACTAAAGAGAACAACTGGTAAAACAAAATACGAAACCATCAGTAGCATACCTGCTTTTTAATTTATTTAAATTTCAAATATTTTAATCACTCAATATAGGCTTCTTTTAAATGTAATTATGAGATAGTTGCTGTTAACATTAAGTTTGCTGGTCAACCTTAAAACTCCAAAATAAGTTTTTGTTGCACATAATTTGAATAAAGTCAAAAAGTATAATATAAAACAGTCCAGAAACTAAAAAACATTTATCGTTTCTTACTTCTGATTTTTTACTTTTCATTTCAACTCAAGGCCACCGAATTACAAGAAGCTGCTAAATGAGAGGGTCTGGGCAAAGGGTTACTACCTTGTTGGTTTTGCGATCTTCTGCTACGCAGTTTTGTTTGAGATGCTCCACATGGTCTTCTACTGACTACACAACATATCACACAGTCACAACACAAAACACATGCAGAAAAACAAAACATGAAAATGAAACAAATGAAAAGGGTTTCAGGCTGCATTAAGAGCTATTAAATACATAGTTGCTTTTGTACATTTAATAGCCATAGATTTCCATGTTCAATATTTTCTAAAGATACTTACCCTTATATAATAAGATATATACTGTATACAGTATATACCGATAAATGTAAAATAACTACCATATAGAAATATTAACAACGGAAACCATGACAATGAAGAAAAATAAATTACAAAGTTACTGATCCACTATTTCTCATTATGAAAAATAGTGCCACATTGTTCATAATAACTACCTTCCAAAGTGAATTGATTTCATTTATGTATGGTGATTTTAGATGTGATGGTAAACTAATGCATTAAAAAAAACAAAAAAAATAAAACTAATACTTTGGAAGAAAGACTTGCATTTAAGCAGCCAATATATAAAAGTCTCTGTGGCCATAAATAAAAATACTCTCAAATAATTTTGTTTGTATTTGGGCTGAGATGTGGGGGAAATTATTATCAATTATAATGAAAAGAAATAATGAAAAATGAAATATATATATACAAAACAGTATATATACCTGACAAGGTCAACAAAAACATTAAATAAAGTTTGAAATCTGCAAATATCCTTTTTGGTTTTACAACATTTACCTCACTTTGTTTTCTCTTTTTGGTGAAAATGTAACGAATAAATGTGTCTTGAAGAACTTCTTGTTTCACAAGAAAATGCCACAGTCGCTTGACAGGAAAAACTAAATGATGTTTAGCCCTAGAAAAATAATTGGTATTAATTAATTAATTTATTTATTTTTCAAATTTTCGATTTAACAGGCATCACAAAATGTAAAAATTCATATTAAAGATGAAATAGCTTTTTCACATACTCTGGAAACAAACACCTTGTTTTATGTGGAATCTCTTTTTAAATTGTGGACAGAAACCAACATAATGTATGCCTTCAATTCATGTAAAAGGATCATCGCAAACAATTCCTAAAAGAAGGCAAGGAGGTTTCCGTGATTTTTTGAACCCAGTTAAACCAGCTGACTTACAAGCAATTACACATTTATAATGAGAAACATCTAGAAGACACCTTTAGGTCTAAAATTAGTTATTACTAGAAAGATACATGCTTAGTTATTAATAACTTTGAAAATGGCTTTAGTTACACATTTTATGAGCGGTGATAAGTTAAAATCATTAGGAAGCACAAACAGAAAAATGGCTTTGAAGAACAATGCTTTCAGCCATTTCTCTCTCTCTGACGCTGCTGCTTTTCTTTGAACCTACAGGCTGAAATGCTATGCGCTGATGCAAAAATGAAACTAACAGACTGGATCTCTGATTGAAAATCCAGTGGCTCTAAATAATTTTGTCACTATGGCTCTTTTACAAGACAGAATGCCTAAAAATGTACATTAAAAAGCCATTTGTATCATGTATGCCCTTTTCTCACTTGAGGTGGGTCAAGTAATTCAAATGTTATTTCACAGAAAGGCATCTTCACGATCCACCATCTTACCTAAGGGCAAATGCAGCTCCACAGCAGGTGCTAATTTAGTACGTAACCATGGTTGGATATTTGAACGAGAATGCTGTCCATTGGGGTCTGTCCTTGGAACTTACTTTTCAGTAGGCTCAGTGTGTCACATAATACATTAAAAAGGAGTGCTTTGTGACTAAAAGGGACCTACAGACTCGAGATAACCTGTAAGCATTTAGCTGCAACAAGACTACGTATTATCATACGTTACCCAAAGTAACATAGCCAGGTATAAACATGACAAGAGCACAGGACACCATAAAGTATAAGACAGAGCAGATTAAGGAGAGCTCAGAGTAACTGCATTTCCCATATTTAGTTACTTTATTTTTCTGTCCAGTAGTTTTTTTTGCAATATCTGCCCATTAAAATACAAATACTTGAAAACAAATTCTTCATATGAAAGTGTTTAAAGAAAAACACAAAACAGAGCACAAAGATTAAAACTCAAGTTTAATACCAAACTGAATTTTGAACGAGGTTTATATTGTCAACAAAAGTCACCAAACATCCATAATGCTTAAAAATTTACATTTCTAATTTTACAGTAGCACCTTTTCTTACAGAAGGTATGTGTTCCTAGGTACTGCATACATTAGAAAATGGCATATGGTGAAATGTCCCTAGAATGTGTCTTACATTGCTCCAAATGACAGCAAACTAGGTTTTGTGTATACTCTTTAGTATCTGAAGTGTTTTATTTACATCAATAATTTCAAGTACAATTGTACATCATCAGTTTTAAACACAATGTATCATATTGTAACAATAGGGACAACTCGGACTTCAAGCAGAAGACTACAGCACAGGCAAACAAAACACCCTGTGTAAGTTCGACATAGCCCAGGGGTAGGCAACGTCGGTCCTGGAGTGCCACAGTATGTGCAGGTTTTTGTTCCAACCCAGTTCCTTAACGAGAACTCAATTATTGCTGATGAAGCACATATTGCTTAAGTGACATTTTAATGCTTAATTTTAGTGGTCTCGCTTGTTAAGGTTCTCCAACCTTAATTGCTTATTTCAATCTTAAACTGCTGCATTCAGTGTTTTAATTGCTCCTTATTAGCAATAAGATGTAAAACAGGGGTAGGCAATGTCGGTCCTGGTGAGCCGCAGTGGCTACAGGTTTTCATTCAACCCAATTGCTTAATCAGAAACCAATCATTGCCAATCTCAGACCTTATTTAATTTTATGGCTTGTTAGTCTGTGTAATGTAAGGCTTTTATATCGTAGATTTTTTTCCTTTCCAAGGATATCATCCAAATGATTTAAAGCCTAAAACAGATCATTTTCAGTCTGTCACATTTTTCTATTAAGTGTTTTATTAAATCAAACCGTGCATGATGAACACACACAGATGTAATTGGAAAAAAGCTAGCTGGAGAACTGCTGGCTGCTTTGTCTTTTACATCTTATTGCTAATAAGGAGCAATTAAAACACTGAATGCAGCAGTTTAAGATTGAAATAAGCAATTAAGGTTGGAGAACCTTAACAAGCGAGACCACTAAAATGAAGCATTAAAATGTCACTTAAGCAATATGTGCTTCATCAGCAATAATTGAGTTCTCGTTAAGGAACTGGGTTGGAACAAAAACCTGCACATACTGTGGCACTCCAGGACCGACGTTGCCTACCCCTGACATAGCCAGTTAATTCAGAAAAATCTAAATTAGAAAGACAAGCTGTATAAGTGAAATAATACCTAAAAGTAACACAGAGAGAAAAAGACAGTATGGAAGGCTCGCATCTTGCTCCTTCTCACTTGTGTGCTGAATGAGCGATGATGGAGAATAAATCAAGAATGCATGTGACTCTTTATCATGCCACCGTGAATGTGAATTCCACAAGGGAATGTTTCACAGTGACAGTACAGTACAGTACAGAAGGATACTTTTCTTCTTATTGTGCCACTGTGATTACCAGGGAGAAAAACTACTGGTAGTGTGTATTTTGTACAAGGTCACCCTAGTGGGCTCCACAACAAGTTTAAAAGAGTGAGAGTGTAGGAGGCACACTTTCCCCATATTCTTGTGCTACTGCACCATGCAGCGAGACAAAGCAAAAGTAGCATGTCACTGCTCACTGATCGTAATTTTTTCATTACTTTTCTACTTTTTTAGGTTCTGCTGTCAATTCACATAAAAATCAAATTGTGTAAATTGAGGTTCTAGTGTAGTTTATTTTTAAGCATGGAATTTCACACATGTTTAGAAAAATGTGAGTAATATTTAGGCAGAACTTACTTGAAAGGAGTATTGTCTGGCTCAAGCATTGCTTTGTGTCTTAGAATGGCTGGTCCCCCTCCAATGCTCACATCACTCGGATAGGTGTTAATATAATTTGGCGGAGGGCCATCAAATTTGTTCATTTTTTCAATGAGAATCTGCTCCCATTTCTCCAAGTTTTTAATACATGCATTTCCCAAAGGTGATATTACTGGCAGGTCTGCAGAGAAACAAAAATAGATCGTATTTGTACACACAAGACAGTCACATTTGTAGACGGTGTCTTCACTAGTCTGAGGAGAGAAAATGCCATACTTGGAATAAAAAATGTGTACAAACGTTTGTATAACATAAAAATATAACACATAAACCAGATCCATACACTAATGAAAGTAATAAAAGAATAGAGTAGCACTATTAATCACTGATGAAAATGGCAGTTTGGATTTAGTATTTTAAAGGAAGAACAAAGAATACTGTATAATTGTATGTATAGATGAAACTCACTCGGAACTGTTTAGCAATTTAGTCATAAATAAAAATACACCAATGTAATAGATAATGAATTAGAAATTATAAAATTCACTCTGACACATAATTTATTCTCTTTTGGATAAGACTGATACTTGCAATGGGCTGTCGGTTTGCACCTCACTATGCAAACCTATTTATGGCAAAATTGGAGGAAGATTTCATGTCAATGTGCTTCGTAAAACCAATGTTGTATCTCCGTTACATAGATGACATCTTCATAATCTGGACTGCCAGTGAGAAGGACATCCTCCATTTTCATAATGAATACAATTCTTTTCACCACAACATAAAGCTGAAGCTGAATTACTCAAAAGCAGAAGTCAGCTTCCTTGACACCACCGTTCAACTGAAAGACAACACCCTTGTAACTTCTGTTTTTCACAAACCAACAGACAGACGGACCTACCTAAGAAGTGATAGCTTCCACCCCAAACACATAAGGCGCTCCATTATTTTCAGCCAAGCAATATGGTACAATCGTATTTGCTCAGACCTGACAGACCGGGAATAACAACTGCAGGAGCTCAGACAAGATTTCATCAGACAAGGTTATACCCCCAAAACAACAGACACTCAAATAAGAAGAGCTACTGCCATACCCAGAGACAACCTTCTGGAATATAAAAACAAAGACAACCAGAACCACATCCCCCTTGTTGTCACCTATAGCCCACATCTTGAAACACTTCGAAAAATTATAAAAGAACTTCAGCCAATGCTAAACAATGACCAAACACTGAAAAATGTATTTCCTGAACCTCCCCTCCAGGCATACAGACAACCATCAAACCTTCGGCAACTAATTGTCCGAAGCTCCCTAAGTGAACCAACAGAAAATGGCACATCTCCATGCCTACAGAAAAGATGCAAAACATGTGCCCACATTTATGGTACAGACCGTATAGTTATACCACACTGCTGACTTGAACATCACATAAAGGGATCATTTTCTTGCAGATCATCTAATGTAGTCTACCTAATATTCTGCATGAAATGTCCTGACTCTGCACTCTGTGTGGGAGAAACTGGACAAACACTCCGCCAGAGAATGAATTTACACAGGGTCCACATTAAACGTGGCAACACAGATGTTCCTGTAGTGGCCCACTTTAACAGCCATGGACACTGTGAGAGAGACTTTAAAGTCACAGGGCTTATGGGCAACTTCAGAACACAGCAAGAGAGAAAAGAATGGGAAGTTAAACTCAGGCTAAAATTTAATACATTACAACATGGCTTGAATAAAGACAAGAGTTTTATGGCCAGATATGAGGATTGTTAACATCTCTCAGACTGACATAGACGACTTGACTACAGATCCACATTGTTTTGAAAAACTCATTACAAACTTCAAAAGACTTTGTTGGACAGTTATCTTATCCAAAGATCTTGACCATACATTGTTCTTCTCCCTCTTGTTAAATGAACCCTAGCCTGGAGGAATCTATTATTTTTTAAATTTAAGATTTCTCATTTAAAGATTTACCAGTGTTGTTTCTTGTCTTAGAATATGTATATAAACACAGGGAACTCCAGTTTCTGTATTACATCTTACCTGAAGAAGGGGCCTGAGTTGCCTCGAAAGCCTGCATATTGTAATCTTTTAAGTTAGCCAATAAAAGGGGTCATTTTGCTTGGCTTTTCTCTACATATAAATAGGTAAAAATATTAAAAGCACCTGCAAATTCCAGTCCAGAAATAGGAAAGAACCCTTTGACATTGTGCAATGCTAACTTGACCATTGCCACACGTATAAGTGCCCAGCTGTTGGTAGGGATGGGAGAAAGGGAAACAAATGCAGACATGTTACCAAATTTAGCTCACTTAAGAGTAATATAAAACTTATTAGTTTCTGTTAAGAATTAAACAAGCAATAAAGACTTAGTTTTGACATCAGATAGCTATCAAACTTTACTATTTTAATTATAAATTTTAAAAATTCAATATGCCAATGACTAACAAGTTACATTTTTTTTTAATAACATAGATGTTCGCAGCAGTAAGAAAAACACCAAGCTGCATCAAAAATCATCTTGCCTGTAAGAATTAGGATCAGAATGCTCTGTCATCTGAGTGTCTGACAGAAAAGCATCATCATCATCATCTTCATCTTCACTAGGCACACTTTCGTCAGAATCATATAATGCACCACTATCTGACAAAGGAAGGAATGGCTACAAAAGACAACAATTTGTAAGTATACTGTGTTTTTACATAGAAAACCTTTAGCAGATTTCATAAGCATTTCAGGTATGTCTTCAAAAGTGTACATTACAGAAAATTTGGGAAAGCACAGTAGGATGCACTACTGCCTTACAGCTCCTGGGACCTAGGTTTAATTCCCAGCCTAGGTACCGTTTATGTGGCATGCTCTCTTAAGAGTCTGTGTGGGGTTTCTCTAGAACGTGCTGTTAGCTCCTGCATTTTAAAAATTTGATGGTCAGATCAACTGTTAACTTTAAAACTGCAGTCACGTTATGTGCCTTCTGGTTACTGGGTATGTCAGACTTGACTATAAATGAAAATCGCTAGAAACGTTAGTTACATATACTGTAAAGACAGTCACACATACTAGAAGTAAATTTAACTCCACCTTGAGACAGACTGGCATGCCATTTAGGGTTGACTCCTGCTATTCACTTTTCACAGACAGTTTAACCTTTATGCGAATACAAACTTAAAATCTAGGCAAATTATATTTAATGAGGTTGGTGAGGGGCTAAGTTAAGTTATATTCAATTTGAATTCATACAAAGAAACAAATATAAGTAAATAAACAGACAGACAGTCTGAATTAACTTGGAAGTCTTTTCCGAAGCCCACTGTGCTCAAGACTGACCAGATAAAGCACTGATTCATTAACCCTTAACTACTTGCACCATTTCTCATCTCATAAGTACTTATGTGGTGTACTTTATGCACCAGTGTTAAAATGGCTATGTATATGCAATAAAATATTGCAATAATTTTAAATTGTAATGTAATTTAATACCATATTACTGAATAGTATGACACAGTACTGATCCATTTCTCCAGTGCTCACTTGTCCACGGTCACACTTTCATCCACTGCAGGATTTGCACATGGATCACATTTCACTTCAGTTGTTGAATGTTCTTTGCAGACAAAGTCATTGCGAGAAGAACATCTCATCGTTGTCATACATATGTAAGTACCCACATGGTGTACCAAATGCACCATATGGAATTTGCGACTGTGCATCCACTCAAAACTGGCTGGGGCCACACTGGAGGGAAATCATTGTGCGAGGAATCAAGCGGAGGATAGATGGCGGATGCTGCTGGCAGGTTCAAGTAAAATGACACTGGACAAAAACAACTGAGATTGGTGTAGAAAATACACCAGTGCGAGTAGTTAAGGGTTAAAGAAAAGCAGTGTATTGAATTCCCATCCTGCGGTGGGTTGGCGCCCTGCCCGGGACTGGTTCCTGCCTTGCACCCTGTGTTGGCTGGGATTGGCTCCAGCAGAACCCTGTGACCCTGTGTTCGGATTCAGCGGGTTTGATAATGGATGGATGGATGAATTCCCATCATGATAGTAGTGACAAAAGAGAAGGAAAGAGTCATTGCAAAACTGTATATTTAATAGGAAAGAGGAGAGAAAGTAGGCATGATTACAAAAGGTGGCAGTGATCAGAAAATAAAACATAGTCTGGTCAGGATTGAGACTTGAACTGCAAGGAAAATAATGAATAATCCTTAATTATAGGATTTATTAACTGACATGAGTCAATTGAACTAAGATCAGAATGAATTTGTAGATTGCTCAGGTGGAAAGGTGGAGAACATGGTGCTCCAGAAGCAAGGGTGATCTATCCAAAGGACTTTGGTCTAATCCAGTATTAGGATCAGCCTCAATGAGACCTGAAACTTGACAATCTGAATGGTCATGTTATGAAAGAATGAATAAACTATGAAATGGTGTGAGGTCAACAGCTGAAATGAAAGTAATATAATTCAGTTTCACTAATTAACCTAGCCTACAAGTCTTTGAGATATTGGAGCAAAGCTGATGTAGCTAGAGAAGATGCCCATGCTGACGCAAGGAGAAAATGCAAATTCTAAACAACCAAATGACCAACCATGGGATTCATATCCAGAATGTTAGATCAATCTCAAAAATAAAAATTTAAACAAAACACTAGCTGTAGTTATTTGTGTTTTGAGTATTTTCTTTAGAATATAAATAAATATTTTAACTTGATTTCTTACTTTTGCAACAAAGTAATCCCACATACTAAGCTCTGGTGGGATATACTTCTCCTTATAAGTTGGTCTCTCAGCAGGTATGGGTGGAGGGGTAACAGTTTCTTTAACTGGCCTTCCTGGTACAAGCATTCTCATGTTGAATCTTCGACGATGTTTATCCATTTCCTCTGCCGGAGACACAGGAGCTATAACAGAAAAAAAATTGTAAAAGACTCATAATTAAGAATAGGCCCGGCACATTAGATTATGGATTTTTTTTTTTCATAAAGCGTTATATTTTGAGTTAATCAATAATAGAAAACACACACACACTCACAAATATCGACTAATGAAATCAGTAGATTTCAGCTTAAGCTAAAACAATCAATAGAATGCATTAAACCAGGGGTCCCCAACTCCAATCCTGGAGGGCCCCAGTGGCTGCAGGCTTTCATTCTAATACTTTTTTTAATTGAGAGCCCTGCTTTTGCTGCTAATTAACTTCTTTTGAATTAATTTTAATTGACTTGCTTTCTGAAGATTTGTTCCCCTGAATGTTTTCATCGTTCCTCTGAATTGCTTCATTTCTTTCCCTAAATGGCACCCAAGCAGAAATGAAATGTGGAGTGAGCCAACAGAAGACCACCTAAGTCAGGGCCTCAAACTTCAACCAATTTCACTCCGACTAATTGCTTAATTAGGCGGCGAGTCTTGTTGTTAATTAAACCTGCTCTTTAATTCCATGGCTTGTTGCTGCTGTCATTGTGTAATAGCAGACATTTCTGAAATTGTTGCTTTTCTCCTTTCTAAAAGCGCTAATAGAATGTTTTGTGGACCTGAGCAGATCACCATTCCGAAGACCTTCATGTTTCTTTATTTCGAGATATTGCATGATGGGCAGAGTTTGCTGTTTATGTTTTGGTTCATTTTGTATCTCATGATTGTTTGGCAGCTAATTAAGGAAAAAGAAACAATTAAGGGGCTTGAGTCTTCAAGAGCAAGTCAATTAAAATGAATTCAAAAGAAGTTAATTAGCAGCAAAAATGTACAGTAATCCCTCCTCGATCGAAGTAGAAACCATATGTTTATATGGTTATTTTTATATTGTCATGCTTGGGTCACAGATTTGCACAGAAACACAGGAGGTTGTAGAGAGACAGGAACTTTATTCAAACACTGCAAACAAACATTTGTCTCTTTTTCAAAAGTTTAAACTGTGCTCCATGATAAGACAGAGATGACAGTTCCGTCTCATAATTAAAAGAATGCAAACATATCTTCCTCTTCAAAGGAGTGTGCGTCAGGAGCAGAGACTGTGATAAAGACAGAGGAAAGCAAACAAATCAATAGGGCTGTTTGGCTTTTAAGTATGCGAAGCACCGCCGCACAAAGCAGTTGCAAGGAAGGCAGCAGCTCACACCCCCTCCGTCAGGAGCAGAGAATGTCAGAGAGAGAGAGTGACAGATAAAAACAATCAAAAATCAATACGTGCCCTTCGAGCTTTTAAGTATGTGAAGCACCGTGCAGCATGTCGCTTCACGAAGCAGCTGCACAGAAGGGAGCAACGTGAAGGTAATCTTTCAGCATTTTTAGACGAGCGTCCGTATGGTCTAGGTGTGCGAACAGCCCCCCTGCTCACATCTCCTCTGTCAGGATCAGAGAAAGTCAGAGCAAGAGAGAGAGAGAGAAAGAGAAAAGTAAAAATCAATACGTGCTGTTTGATCTTTTAAGTATGCGAAGCACCGTGCAGGAAGCATATTGCTTGATAAAGCAGCCATATGTAAGCCCAGCAAAGAAAAGAGCAATGTGAAGGTAATCTATCAGCATTTTTTGAGGAGCGGCCATATCCTCTAGGGGTGCGAAGAACCCCCATGCTCACAATATATTTGAGGAGTTTTATTTAATACGTAATACGCGCTCTGGTTGGGTAGCTTCTCAGCAATCTGCCAATAGTGTCCCTTGTATGAAATCAACTGGGCAAACCAACTGAGGAAGCATGTGCCAGAAATTAAAAGACCCATTGTCTGCAGAAATCCGCGAACCAGAAAAAAATCCGCGATATATATTTAAATATGCTTACATATAAAATCCGCGATAGAGTGAAGCCGCGAAAGTCGAAGCGCGATATAGCGAGGGATTACTGTATCACTAATTAAGGAAAGAGTTAGAATGAAAACCTGCAGCCACTGGGGCCCTCCAGGACCGGAGTTAGGGACCCTTGCACTAAACTTTCCTTCTAATATGATCTACATGCAACTACATTATGAAATACAACAGTGCAAAATGCATACATTTTACACATTTAGTAAGCAAATTAAAGTAGAAAATAATTGGGAACACTGCCAGCAGGTGCTGAAAATGGCTGAAAAATCACTTTCAAATTGGGTGAGCAGAAATCAACTAATAAAAGTAATTTTAAAACAAAAATCTAACTTTTATTAGGAGAAAATGGAGCCATTCCTAACCATATCTCCCCCTCACTCAAAACAAAAAAAAAAAACACAGCATTCTGAGCAATTCACAAACCTTCTCCCAAGTCTTGAGGTTCTGTATGAAGACTGACTGCAGCTAACACAACCAATAAATGAAACATACAAAAAAATTATATGAAATGAAAACAATTGCAGTGCACATTTTCCTCAGAAACACATATGTCTTCTGTTTAAATGTTTATAACATTTTTAACTTCTGTCAAATCTCCCCTTTAAATCAGTCATTAAAAACAATACTGTACCTGTATAGACGTCAGTAAAAAGGAAAGAAAATGATTAAAATGTCTTAACAGTTCATAAGTGTGTTTTTCAAAAAAATAAATCATGCAATTTTTTTTAAACTTAAATCCATCTGTATTATATAGAGTCCCCTATTCTGCTATTTTTGTTTATTACTCTTCATATCAGGGACCCACTGAAACACATGGCTCATTCAAAAGAGATTTTGGAGCATCTCAGAACAAAAACAAAAAAAAAATGCTTTTGGAACTCAAAGTGGGAAAGTCCACAAAATATTTTATGAAGATCACAGTCAAGCAGATAGTACATAAGTGGAAGCCATCCAGTATAATCACTAGATTGGATGCACTACAAATATCACTGCTGGAGAGTACAGCACAGCGCACAAGGACACTGGGGTGACAGCTATGTATCTATAAGGCTTCCTTATATTTGACAATAAAACACTGAGAATGAGTGGTGTTAAAAAGAGATTACAAGAAATAGCACTGCTATCCTTCTCAAGTTAGTGGAAGACCATCTGGATGAAACCGAGTTGAACTTGTTGATAACATTTCAGTATTGTGTCTGCAGAAGGTGACACACAAACGTCTCATCTCATTTGTAAAGCATTAACAGAATAACATGATTGTGTAGCTGGTTTGCTCCCCCAGTGTCTATGCTAGCTACAACTTTTCAGAGAGCAATTAATTTCAAGCTGTATCACTAAGTTTTGCTGAAGAATATTGCGACATTTGTCTGTGATCTGAATCTCAACATTGAGTAATAAAGTAGGACGATGACTCCAATCGAAAACAGGGATAATCTGCAAGACAGCAGTTGAAACTAAATTAAAAATTAGAATTTCTGAGTGGCCAATTTCAAACCTTGACCTCTGGAAATAATCAGAATAAGGGGCAATAAATACAGGGACTTGGCTTCTTTTTAAAGAGGAAAACAAGGACACAATCTTGCTTTCTAATAGGCTGTAGAAATGTTCAGAGGTCAGAAATAAATACAGTTAAGATGATGACACATTAAAATGGAGAGCGGCACGGTGGCGCTGTGGTAGCACTGCTGCCTCGCTGTAAGGAGACCTGGGTTCGCTCCCGGGTCCTCCCTGTGTGGAGTTTGCATGTTCTCCCCGTGTCTGTGTGGGTTTCCTCTGGGTGCTGCAGTTTCCTCCTACAGTCCAAGGACATGCAGGTTAGGTGCATTGGCGATTCCAAATTGTCCCTAGTGTGTGCTTGGTATGTGTGTGTGTGCCCTGCGGTGGGCTGGCGCCCGGTCTGGGGTTTGTTCCTGCCTTGCACCGTGCTCTGGCTGGGATTGGCTCCAGCAGACCACCGTGACCCTGTGTTCGGATATAGCAGGTTGGAAAATGACTGACTGACTGACTGACATTACAATGGCTTCTAGTTAGAGGCGATGTCAAACTTGATGACTGCATTGCTGAACTCGTGTATGTGTACCTAAGATTATGCAACTCAGTTACAACTTTCAAGCACTGTTTCACATTTCCAAAGTATCGCTTGCTCACCCCTTTCTCTGACAGCCAATAACGTGCTGTCGGACAGAGCTGGTGCTCTAAGAAAGCTTTACAAGTACATGGAATTCAAATGCAATCTCAGCTTTTTTTTCTATTCTGTCATGGTACATAAAACACAAAACATTAGACAGATGAACCTCTCCTGTTTGCAAGGCCCAAATCATCCACATTCCTTATTCCTTGTAACTGCATGATATGCATTGTAATTCTGGACGAGTGCTCATTGGTCTTAAACTCTCACACACACACAAGCCTAACCCTTTTTCACTTAAGACAAAAATCAAACCAAGCAGTCCTAATTGTGAAACTTTAGCTGCACATACTGAACATCGCTGTTTTCTTCATAACAAATGAGAACTCTTGTTACGGAACAGCTGGACTGAGCCACAGGGGATATCAGACTACAGAACTGAAGGTGACTGGAGCACAAAACAGCTGCATTTAAATGTCTAAGATTACGTAAATGAAGTCTGTGACAGAAAAGAGCTGGAAAAGTCATGTCATGTGACAGGGCCTTTAGAGTAATAACATTAGATAGTTTCTGAAAGAGAATCAAGTTATCTCTACTTAATAATCGAAGACAGACTTACTGTCTTTGTGGAAAATGTAACTCCAGACTACCCAAAAAATGGACAATGTTATACTTTGCAAAACACAACACACAATGCACACCAGCACACAATTCAAACTACACTAAAAGGATTTCTTTTTTGTTTGTGAATGTTCAAGAAAACTTTCAATTTAAGGTTTTATGCTCACAAACATAAAAAAAATTAAAAATCACGCAAAACACTCAGCACGTCAACAAAGGCACACGATACTCACAGCTGTGATCAGATGGGTTTTCATCTGACCCTTCATTGGCTACCAGAGTAGTAGAAGTTGGTATTTGCAATGCTATTTCCTGGTCAGTAACTGAGGTCTTATCAGCACTCTGGTCTTTCCCTATTCCAGGTAAGCATTCCATTTTACCTGATCCCAACATACATTTTAAAGAAAAATGCACTTATGAAGAAACATTGAATATGACCACAATCTATAGCTTTATTTTATTTCTATGAATGCAATCTTGATTAGTACCCTGTATTACTAGGAATAGTCTGTAATCTCCACAAACCTATAGAATTAAAAAAAAAAAAAACACTGAAAACGGATGGGTGTCTGGGTTTTTCAGTTTCAGGTCTATATTTTGCATTTTCATATATAAGCATGTGTTGCAACTTAACAGATAACACGTTTAGGAAGAATACCAGTATATATCTACTTTTAATAAAACTGCTGGTATTACTTTACCAAATGTTGGTTGTACTATCGACTAGCCCACCTAACAATGGTAGTTCTTTTTTGTTTAACTTTTCACATTTTCTCAAATTTGTGTCTGTTAGTATTAAACAATGTAATATAATTAAAAAAAAAAGACTTTTATAATTGTACAGCAATTATTCCGAAACAATCAAGTGAAGAATCTCATAGTTAGTAAAGCCAAAGTTCATGGCAAGAAAGGAAGACTTGTAATGTGAAGGACTGATATCACAAGAACGCCCCTCTATTTAAGCTTAGCCATTTGTCTGAAGACTGAACCTAATTAAGGACAACTAACTATCCAAGGAGTCTCTGACAGTCAACATTACCTCGACAACAACAGTAGTATGCTGAAAATAAAGCTATAGTATGATAATATATACAAATGTCATATTTATTTTAGCAGTTGTAATATTAAGCAAAACTAAGCCTACAGATGTGGTCCAGTCTTCCAGGTAATACAGGGTGATTCAAAATTACGTTAACACTAATGGATTATTTTTATCTTGACTACACCTTTCCAGGTCGATGGATAAATTGCCATGGCCTCCACACTCCCCTAATTTGACACCCTGTGATTTCTGGTTATGGGGTATGGTGAAGGAGCGCGTATACAGCAGGAACGTTTGTGATATCAATGACCTGAAGGACAGAATACAGACTGTGGTATCATCTATTCCCTGCATAATGTGTGTCTGGGCTTTAAATGCTACTGTTGCTCGTTTGAGACATTCCTGTAAATCATCTTGCACATATGAAGTATGTTTTGTGAATAAACTGTTTCCCTCATTCAAATGTTAACATAATTTTGACTCACCCTGTATTTACAGTTTAACACTTTATTGATAACACTCCAGAGGTCGGCTTTCAATCCCAAATCAGTCACTGCATTTGAGGACTTTGCATGTTTCCCCTTGGTGTTACTCCCACATTTAAGTGATGTCCATATTAGGTGAACTAGTGCCTCTAAACTGGTCCACTATGACTGAGAGGTGGTATGTGTGCAATAGACTGGAATCCCACATATCACTGGTGTTTGCTTTAATTCCAGTGTTGTTCAGATATGCCCTAAAATGGACAAGTGGGTTAGAAAATGAATGAATGAATGGATGAGAGTGTCAAATGAAAACAATACAAAGTGCTCACCGGGTGCAATTTCCAGGGTCTTTTTAGGTTTTACAAGCACCTTTGCTCCTCCACCAAATACTGCTGCCCACATTCGATTATTCAAAGGATGTGCAGCTAATCGAAAAAGTTCATTGCTGGAATGAGTTGCAAGGCCATGTATTAACAAACTTAGATAAACTGCCACAACTGCTTCACAAAGCATTACATTCAGTTTTGGATGGTCCTCATCTTGACATGATGATAGAAGATTAACAAGTGATGAAACACCTGGCAGAAAAAAAGAAAACAGGGTTCACTCATTTATAAGTAAAAAAAAAACAAGTTTTAACCTCCTTAGCATTAGACCTAAGCATCTCTCGGGTTGTAAAAATAGTGCTAAAAATGTGTTAGTCCCGAGTGACACTTGGGCAACGGTATGGATGTGTCTCACTTAAGCATTAGACCGAGGATTACTTGGGCTGAAAAAGTGCCCATAGTGTTAGTGCTAAGTGTTACTGAGGAAACAGTTTACACGCATCTTCTCTAAGCCTCATAATGGCATCTCATTAGAAACCTCCCTCATCAGCAGTAATGATGAGGTCAATCTGTCTTCAGGCAGTGAAATTGAAATGGACAGTAAAACCGAGAGTGATTCTGATGAATCTGAAAGTGACGCTTGTGTTGCACACGTACAGTGTGCTGTTCATATTTTTATTATTTATCATCATTATTATACTTTCAACACTTTGACTTTGTACTGTTAGTGATTTGCATGCTTTACAGTAGAAAGATGAGATTTAATAAAAATGTAATTTTTCAAACCAAAAAATGCAACACTTTTCATGTGTTTTTTTTTTTTTTTTGGAGAAAATATGTAACGCTAAGGAGGCTAATATTCAAAAACACCTGGTGAAGGATTTGTGGAATGAAGTGTCAGTATCTTATGAAATATGATTTTTTATGAGATTAAACCATTACTTCTCATTTATCAGTTAATTTATATGAAAGTTTAGAAATATCTGAAGATTTTACTAAGAGAGTAATCAGGATGTACCTTTTAAGCAATGCTATGAAAATGGAAATTCTTCAGGAAGAAATACTGAAGTGACATTTGAATTTAACATTTGTAGACAATCCTATAAGCACATTTTGGAAGTTGCTACAATTAACATTTGGATAAAACACAATTCCGGGTATGTACAAGTCAGCTGTTTTTTTTTTTGCAAAGAAAGCAGAGGTATGCACTTCAGTGCTTAATGAAAATTGAAATACACTGTGAATAAAGTAAAGCACCAGCTGGCGAGACTGGCATCATCTGCATATTGAAATGATCTGAAAGGAAGGGGCCATAGATAAATATAAATTACATTTAAACAAGAATTTTTGGCTAAGCATTAATTTATTAGTTCATGTTATTCAAAGTTCATACCATTGTAAAAAAAAAATGTGGAAGTTAACTATAGGCTGAATATTAAAGGAAATTTCCCCAAATAATATTTTAGCTGCTCAGTGTTTGTCAGCTGGTGAAAGCTGACAAAAATTTAACAATCAAAGCACTGTGTTACATTGTTTTTTTAACAATGAATCTACTTTACTCTATATTTCCCCTTAAAGATATATATATATATATACACAAAACCTCTGTTCTCTTACTTTTCAGCATTAATGTTTGCATTTAATAAAATAAAGTCACCATATTAGCTGTAACTTAAATTCGTTCTGTATTCAATATTCCTAAACATTTACCAGTACACACAACCTGTAGGGTGATACGGGGCATTTTGTTGACACTACAGCAAGAAAAGTTACAATATTTTGACTGCTTCTGTATTTATAAGGTCTACTATTGTTACAGTGTGATTTGTTTAATGAAATTCATGTATGCTTAAGGAAAAATGGGCTCAATAAGTAAACAAAGCCAAAGGCAGTTAGGGAATCATTATTTCCGCTTAATATGCCTCTGTTGGAAACTTCATACTATACCAGCATATTACTGACCAAATACAGTATAATAAGTGTGGATAAATGTTAACAGTCAACTCTAGCTTGTTCCGGAGATAATATTTACATTAGTTTAAGCTTGAAGTTGAAACCAAAGACTCATTGTCGTACCTAAAATTGCTTAAATGATCACATGCTGTATTTTTCTGTCAAAAAAACACATCTATATATATATATATATATATATTATATATATATGGTTGAAATAGTTTACTGTCAAATAATGCAAAGAGTACGCGACACGTGTTTCGCCCTAATTCTGGGCTCATTCTGGGAGTACACACCCACTGCACCCCCCTCTCGGGGAATTGAACCTCGGACGTCAGCGCCAGAGGCGAAGCCTCTAACGTTGCACCACGACGTGTAGTTCATTCATTTGACAGCATGTAGATCGGGTTAATTACATTCATTGCATTCGTAGTCTGAATCACAATCTGATTGTATGGGTGGTTACCTACCAGGTAACGCTTGTGGTTGGTCAGCAAGTCAGCTAACATCCGCCACGGATATATGAAATCCAACGTCTATCTGTCTGTCTGTATGTCTGTCTGTTTCTCAAGAAAGAACTACTTAACGGATTTAGATTGGGTTTTTTTCTAGAATTTGCTTGAACTTTCCAGTTGATTTTGTGACTTCTCTCATTGAACTAAGTATCATAGTTCTCTTGCAGGAGCGAATTATTCATGCTAATCGAGTAGCATACTATTGCACTAGTCCAAGAGAGAGGCTGCGGATCAAGGGGAGAGGGAAGCGTGATGTCAGTAGGGAGCCGGGCAGGGCCCTCCTCACTCACACGCCAGCCTCAGTTCGAGTTGCTCTACCGTTCACCATGTGTTGGAGCGGACATTGCCTCTGCTTAGCTAGTGATACTGGTTTGTTTATTGATCTTTAAAGATTGTCCTGTTTCTCTACTATGCAGGCAAAGCTGTGGGGGACAGCTAGTTATTTATATGCACTGCATGAGGTGTTCCTGTTCATATTTCAACATAATGTTTTACGTTTATGACATACTTTTGTTATTATACTGTACTTGAAATTAATGGAAAGTGTGCTGGGTTAGTAAGTAGGCATGCACATCCTCCCATCTATTATCCAACCCGCTATATCCTAACTACAGGGTCACAGGGGTCTGTTGGAGCCAATCCCAGACAACACAGGGCACAAGGCAGGAAACTGGGCATGCACATAAGAAAAGTAAACTAAAATGAATTGAATCAATACTAAGTATACATTTTGTCAGTCTTGGCTCAGAATATCAAACCTGATTCCAGGTAGTCCTCAGTTCCATTACCTTACAAATATAGGAGTATCTGTGCCAGAAATATATTTTATATTTTAACCTGATAAACATGTTTTTACCTATGAAGTAAGTTGTTTTATTTACCAGAAATATCACATGATGTTCAACTGTAAAAGGGCAAATATGGATATGTCTGTTATTTGAAGAAACACAAAAGCCAAAAGGTGTTGATCAGACGTGAGTGGTATATTACAAAAAGGAAAGGCAAACATGGTCATGTGAGTTTATCCATGGAGAAAATAAAAAGGCAGACTAGTAAAAGAAGCAAAAAAAAATCTGCACCTGGCCACTGAGCAGGTGGGGAGTTTGGTGTAGCATGTTCCTCTATGCTTTCAGTCCTCAGCCTTCGCCTGTCACTTAACAATAACCCTTGATAAACCATCCCAGTAAACTGGTTTGCTTCTGTTTGACTGCTGAAAAACAGCACAATTAAAAGCATTAATCAAGTACACTATATGGAATACTGAACAGTTGTTTTGGCATGCATAAAGATAACAATACGTTCTAATTATGTTTACAGTAAAAAAAAACAACACATACCTGTAGCTATGACTATCACAGAGAGCCTGATAGATGCACGCAGAAAGAGAAGCCCCCAAAGTGTGCAAGATATAGACCTGTGCAATAAAATACAGTAAATTCCTAGTAACATCAATGTAAAGATTAATTTGAGGTGGTCATCCTTCCAAATACAAGTATTAATAACATATAAAAACAGTACAATTTAAACAATTTAAAAATAATCCCCCTGTTACATATATGAAATCACCACCTACTATACAATAAAACACTAAGGTCTGTGTGCCATTTCCCTCAGAGCAATCTGATTGGTCAACTTTGCTTTAGTGTAACTGGTCAGTTTGGTTTTGCTGACACAACAAAAGGTGAAGTGGAAGTGTGAGTAAAGGTGTGTGTTGAAAGTGTTGCTTTCACAGATGGAAAGTATAAAACTGAACAGAAGGCGAGAAAGCCAGACTCTATGAGGCAAGCTTTACAGGAACACCACAACAGAAGGAGCACCAGTGCAGACATGTTCATAAAGGTGAAGGAGACATGCTGAGAGAGTCGCCTTCAATAGACAGAAAGTAGAAAACCTCAAAAAAAATCTGAGAAGCACGTGACCCAGGGGAGAACATGAAAGCTTCACAAAGGGAGCGCCTGGGACGTGAATGTTACCACGGTGCTGCCCCACAAGCAAAATAAACAAGAAAAATGGTAAAAGAAAGCATTAACGGGGAACTAGCAAGCCAGAATTTAAACGACTAAACAAATGTAGTCCAAATTTCAATTGAATTCCAGGATACATCATTAATCTTTGATGCAGATAATTCAAGTCAAGTTAAACTGCAGAAGGAGGACCGCCAATTGTCCACAGTAATGAGCTCAGAAGCAAAAATTAGTTTGGCTGCCAGAGTGCTGAAGCATAATAATTCACGCTGATGAGGGTTAAGCGGTAGAATAGGGAGATTTAAAAGAAAGATTTTAGGTAATAACAAAACAATCATCTATTTTCCGAATCCCATTTTTTTTCAGGGTTGATGGGAGTGAGGTTAAATCCTGGCAGAATTGCAGATGGGGCAGAAATCAAGAATGGCAAACTGGCTCACGTCTTGACATTTATACCTGGCAAAGTTAAAGCAAGCAATTATTCTAATGTGTACACCTTTGGGACATGGAAGGGAACGGAAAATACTCACAGAATATCTGTATGGAGATATTAAGATGCTGCAGGCAGTCAATGTGCTACTATACCACAAATTGCAAAAAAATAAAAATATATCTGTATAGTAAAATGAGTCATTTCTAATCCATCTTTGGTAATTAAGTAATAACTGTATAAAAGCCATAGTTATTGTACTACTGGGAAAATTGAGCTGGCACTTCAATGTGTTAGTAGCAGCAAGCTTTACTAAAAAGTACAGAATAAAAAACAGAATAATCTCCCTACCACATAAGCCTCATCACTGAAATTACAGCAGAAAACTCATTGTCTTAGAGAGGTAGGTAATGCTATACAGGGTCTACTTCATTGTAAAATATTGAAATTAGTAGCTACTAAGTGTTTTCATCATTTTGGTTTTGTTCTGTTCAGTCCAGTTCTTCCTTGCATCCCAAGGTGACACTTGACATTACTACTGCTTTGGCCAATTTACCACTCCAGCCCTTGTAACTGAACCTCATTGTGAACGCGAGGCACAAGCACAAGTCTAAGCTATGATACCATAGTAATAAATGATATAAAATTAAGTCTTCATTGTATCCTATAAGAGCTAAAATATTAGCCTATAACACAGTAGACTAGAAAACTGCTTACCCTGATATTAATGATATAAACCTTGATAAAAACAAGTTGTTTTTTTTGGGAGTTTTTCCTTGTCTTCTTAGAGAGTCAAGGCTGGGGGGCTGTCAAGTGGCAGGGCCTGTTAAAGCCCATTGCGGCACTTCTTGTGTGATTTAGGGCTATACAAAAATAAATTGTATTGTATTGTATATTACAAACTGTCAGATGTTCTTGGGAGTATTCATGACATCATCAAATCTTTAGTAGAAACCTAGCATTACATAAAAGGGCCCTTGTTGGGGGCGAGAGACCTTCCTGGCAACACTGGATAAAAAGTGAAAAATAACCTTGGACAGGACATACACACATGTACCTATTCACACTCACTAATAGGCGTAACACAACATATGCAAACACATGAACTACAAATTTCAGTGCATTTCTCCTATTTACAGTAGATTGCTCTATATTTAATGGAGTTTAAATCCTGCATCAGGTCACTATTTGACTCAAAGTTGTATGTTCTGCAAAGGTGTACAAGACAGGTTTACTCCGGTCAGGTCAGGTTGGGGAGCATGCACTGGTACATGACAAAACAGCTTGGGATGCTGGTTGGCAACCCCCCAGACAGACATGCAGTCCAGTCCCACCCTCTGGAAATGACCATCTATCTGCTGCAGCCAGGTGTTACGTGGACATTCCCTTGACCTGGTCCAGCTAGCCAGATCACCCTCGGGGAATCGCGCCACATGGCTGTAGTGCCGTAACCGATGCTCTCTCGCTATGCAGGTAATGTGCCTCCTTTGGGACTCTATGAGCAACACAAAGTCAAACCAGCAGTACCCAAGGATTCTCTGAAGAGACACAGTACTGAAGGAGTCCAGTCTTCATCTCAGGTCACTGGACAGCGTCCATGTCTCGCAACCACATAGCAAGACAAGAAGCAGCAGGATTCTAAAGACTTGAACCTTTGTCCTTTAGTTGAGATATCGGGAGCACCACACACCCCTTTCCGGCGACCTCATGACCCCCCCATCACCCCCCCCAAAATCCATCTACTGGAAGTTATAAATCGGCCAGTGACAGTGAAGTTGGGTGTGTGCCCTGCGATGGACTCATTCCCTGTCTATGGTTGTCCTTGTTTCCTGCTCTGTGCTAAGCTTTGTTTCTTCAACACGCCAAATTAGATTAATCTGATTTGAAAATATGAGTGTAGTAAATTAACCAAATACACTTTACACCTTTTAATTCAAACTAAAATCTAGTAAAATGGTAACTACTATGGCAATATTCTATCTTTAATCACTTCAAATAATTAGTATTTGGATGCACTAACTGTTACCTTTTCATCTTGGGTATCAGGTTGCGGTGGAGAGTCCATTTGAATGACGGTATACAAGATGTCATGAATATGATTACTGAGATGCAAAACCGGATTGGCTATAACTGTTTTAGTAGAAGCTATGCTTGCAGAAAGCAAAGGGAGAGTTGTTGGCAAAGGAAGAGGAGACTGCAGTTGTTTTGCTGTTGTTTCCTGTTGTAAAGGAAAAAAGCAACATTTAGTAAAGCATAAAACAGACAGTCATCTTATAAATACAGCTTACAAAACAAAAACATTTTGTAAAACTTACCTGCTGTGACTCCTGCAGCAGGAAGAGGAGTTCCATTCTTACGGAAGCAACACCACCTCCTTGTGCACCATGTAAACTACAATAACTCAAAAACACTCTCAGAAGAGCTTGGTTCTTTCTGAGCCACCACTTGCGCCGTTCAGCGTGCTCCTGTTTAGCTTGCAGTCTGCGACGCTCCAACTGGTGACGTTCATACGATCCTGCATCAGTGGTATCTACCCCTACATCTTCTCGCAATAAATCGTCTTTACATTTTTCAGGTTCAGGGCCAGAGTCCTTGCTTTCTACTTTATAGTTGCATATCTGATGCATTGCCCAGATTTCCTTCTCAAGCCAGTTATACAGCTGGAATCTAAGCTTACCACCATCAACTTCATAACCTGTAGCTAAAGTCCTCAGTTCAGTCATAAGTATTTTCAAGCATGCTCGAAACTTTAGCTGCTCTGCGATAACATCGACCTCTGAATCAGACTCTTCCTGTTGGGGAACAGGAGACTTTTCCATTCCTGGGCTTGAAGGATCTTCTGACTTTACAATGTTTTCACCAGACGAAGATTCTTTCATGGTTATTCCTCCATCTTCATCCTCATCCTCATCTTCACCTTTGTCATCACCCCAATCGAGCTGTAACTCGTCATCTTTTAATTTAAACACAGGTTCGCTCCAGTCAATAGTGGGTCCAGGGTCACTACTTGTCCCCCAGTCCAATGTTGAAGAAACGGCATTTGATTGTGACCAATTAATATCATTGGCTTTATCACCATTTTCATGAGGACAGACCACACCATTGCTCAACTTAGGCGGCTCTTGGCCCAAAGGACTTAACTTTTTTGTGACTTTTGGGATCTTTGAAAGCACCTCCAAAGCTAAAACAGGGCAGCCAACCTTAAAGTGAGCATTTGCTGTAGTAAAAAATAACTTTCTTTCTATAAGATTTATTTTGACAGTGGTGCTTTTTTCAGCTGTAAGACCTAAGGTGGCCAGTGTGCCATCCGGTGGAGCAAAATGCCTTCGGATCAACAAGGGATGGGTTCGCAAAAAGTTATAAAAACTGAAGACAACTGGGTTGCAAGCTTTCACGATTATATCTAGAAAAAAAGTATACAAAAATGGTTAATACTGTGTACTTAAACAATGATTCATCATCATAAGTTCACATCTCTATACATCCAATACCTTTTTTGCTTTATATTGTTGAAGGACTAACTATAAAAACTGTTGTCACACTGCAAAACATATCTTCTATTTCTTTCGGCTACTCCTGTTAAGAGTTACCACAGCAGATCATCTTCTTCCATATCTTTCTGTCCTCTACATCTTGTTCTGTTACCCCCATCACCTGCATGTCCTCTCTCATCACATCCATAAACCTTCTCTTAGGCCTTCCTCTTCTCCTCTTTCCTGGCAGCTCTATCCTTAGCATCCTTCTCCCAATATACCCAGCATCTCTCCTCTGCACATGTCCAAACTAACGCAATCTCGCCTCTCTGACTTTGTCTTCCAACCGTCCAACTTGAGCTGACCCTCTAATGTCCTCATTTCTAATCCTGTACATCCTCATCACACCCAATGCAAATCTTAACATCTTTAACTCTACCACCTCCAGCTTGATCTCCTGCTTTCTGGTCAGTTACCACCGTCTCCAAAGCTGCCGGCATACTGTTAAGTGACATTCACATATTAAAAACATTAGAACAAAAGTGAAAATTCTAGAATGACTCCAAGAACTGCATTTTTTATATGTTTTACTTGCACCAATGGCGAGCTAGCAGCTGATGAGAAGAGGGAGAAAAATGGGAAGCTGGTGTCCGGCTATCATAAAGGTGCCGTGTTTTACAGTTTTTGATTAGCTTGTTCTTGATTTTGACAGGATTCTCTAAAATAGCACTAGAAGGAGCTCTTTTACTAGTATAACATTTTGATGATTTTATTGATCTGATTATTAATATGCACAAAAAATTATAGCCTTTCCTTATCCAATGTGGTGATAAGTCAAGCAAAATGACACCTTTTATTGGCTAACTAAACAACATTACAATATACAAGCTTTCAGGGCAACTCCGGCAAATCATTACATCTTGTCTGAAGAAGGGAACTAAATTGCCTTGAAAGCTTGCATATTGTAATATTTTTAGTTAGGCAATAAAAGGTGTCATTTTGCTTGACTTCTCACTACATCCATAATGGTGAACACGGTACAACACCCTGCTTATCCAATGTGTTAACTTATTGAAATTGAATGACTGGTTATGCAAACATATAGACTAACACATGGACATGTATAAATTAAACCAATATTATGTGCCAATTTAAAAAAAAAAAGTGTTAATAAAACATATGCTTCTTGACTATGGGGGGAAAAAAAACTATTAATCAAAAGGTGTTAAAAAGCACAACAGTACACCTACAGTATATCAAATTCTAAAATGTTAAGTGGAAGATGAATGCTTGGCTCCAATTAAACTAGCACTGTATAAGCATTCTGAAGTTTGACCTCTGCTGGATGTGCCATTCTGAAATCTAATCTTTACAAGTAGCTTTCTATTATTTTGGATATTTTTTTTATTACATTCTCAGAGGTTAATACTGTATACAGAGAGACAAACTTTGTTTTTACCTTGTATGAGGTGATAATCATTTCAAGAATCTGATTGGCATACAAAATATAAAAATACAGTTAAATCATAAATATATAAAGACAGGAATATCAAACTTACCTGGATTTTCATCGTCTTCCTTGGGTATCTGCTCTAACAGCGTATCTAATGCCCTGGTATACTCTTTCATTATCCAGTAGGAAATACTGCGTAGAAAAGGATCTGGGTGTAACTTACAGCAGATGAAGCCTGTGCCATCTTTCTTACAACCCAGAACCTTTTCGTAAAGAATCCCCGTGTAAGTAGATGAAATATCATATTCTGATTCATAAAGACGTGCAACCACCATAGCCAACTGAATATCTTCCATTTTCTCAAGACAAACCTAGGAACGATTTAAAAAAAAACAAAACAAAATTAGGCAAATCTCATACGCATGTAACAAGCCATGCTTATAAACTTTACTTCAGTATATCAAAACATCTGTAATAGGTCAACATGAAGGGAAAAAACAAAACTATTTTATACAGTAATGTTTCTATAGTGAGCCCCCTTATCAGGAAAGTATATACTTATTTGTATTCTGACTCAGCAGGTTAAATGGTTTTAAGGGCCATACACCGCTATTACCTCAAGTCACTTTATAAGTACAGTACAGTTGGTAAAAAGTTTAAACAATGTGACCATTAAGAGGCTAACTAGTCTCCTAGTTAGTCATAAAATGCCTCAGTTTAAACCTGCAACCTTGTGGTTTATATTTTAATGTCTTAGCCACACTGCTTATATTCTAATAAAATGACCTAATGTAGCACGTAATGCATAAAATGACCTTACAATGAACAATTAGTAACTGTAAAGCCAGTAGTAACACAAAGGGAGTACTTTAGTACCTGCTAGGCAGACTCACTGCTAACTAATATAGTTTATACTGACTAATACTGCAGTCAAGTACTAAAAATGCTGTGTTTCTATAAAAACTTTCACAAATACAAAGACAAATTCAAAAGGCCTAATGCAAAAAATTATTTAACTATTTAAAGGTTTTCAAATAGCAACATATAAAATCTTGAAATTCAATTTTTGCAAGTTTAGTTCCCCAGGATAGCTGTTATCCACATCAAACAATTAAGTGTAACAGAACCGTGACTTTTCTTTGTGAATCAATTTCCATAATTTCATCAATAAACTCTTGGTTTTTGTCATTAATAAATGCAAACTGAACAGATTTATTAAGAGTTAACCTAATTTAAAAAAAAATGTGTTATGTTTTATGTGGTTGTTCATCACTTGTTTTTTTACAAAAAAATTTGTCACATATTGTGTGTATTTTAATTTATTACAATATACCTTTCAACTTCAATAAACATGCTTGTTTTTCTTTCAGTTTCACTTGTTTATGTTTCCCATCCATCCATTTTCCAACCCGCTATATCCGAACTACAGGGTCACGGGGGTCTGCTGGAGCCAATCCCAGCCAACACAGGGCACAAGGCAGGAAACAAGCCCCGGGCAGGGCGCCAGCCCACTGCAGGCCGCGCACACACACACGGGACAATTTAGGATCACCAATGCACCTAACCAGGGTGGAGTGGTGGCTCAGAGGCTAAGGATCAGCGCTAGTATCCAGAAGGTTGCCGGTTCGAATCCCCATTACTGCCAAAAGAGATCCTACTCTTCTGGGCCATTGAGCAACACCCTTAACCTGTAATTGCTCCAGGGACGCTGTACAATGGCTGACCCTGCGCTCTGACCCCAAGGGGTATGCGAAAACTAACAAATTCTTAATACAAGAAATTGTATGAGGTGAAATAAAGAACGAAAAAAAAAAACCTGCATGTCTTTGGACCATGGGAGGAAACCGGAGTACCCGGAGGAAACCCACGCAGACACGGGGAGAACATGCAAACTACACGCAGGGAGGACCTGGGAAGTGAACCCAGGTCTCCTTACTGCAAGGCAGCGGCCACCGTGCCGCCCTTGTTTATGTTTTAAATCATATAATGATTTATAGTGGGCAGGAATAAAAGAAGAATCTAGTGAACTTTTAATTCAGTGTTGCACATTTTTTGCAGTAAACACTGTCCAAAAGTACTTAACTGATATATAACTTGTCACTGTAATTTCTAACAGGAAATATTATAATCAACTATTTTCCAAAGTAAACTTTCAAATTTCTTTAAAAAAAAATGATCATACCTCAATGGCATCTTTCAGTGAGCCAGCAAGTAAAAAGAAAGCTGCAGACTGCTCAAAGCGTTGTTTTCCTAGTAAAGAAAAGGCATTTTTCAAGGCTGCTTTGCGCCATCTGTCTTCGCTGAAGTTATGACTGAAGAACTGAGTCATTTTCTCATCATGCTGGGATCTGTTCAAGAAGAGAGATTTGTTAAATGTGCCTACAATGTTAGGTTTACATGCAAAATGCCAGCCAACCTTTTCTTTCATATAAGCATTATAGTGTGTCACCGTGCCAAGAGGCTTACCACGAAGAGTCATGATACAATTACGTAGAAATTTACAAATGATGTTGCTCAGGATAAACAAGTGATTAACAACTGAACTGACAGTCTTTCAGCTTAACAGGAAAGGCTACAGTCACTAGGCTACACTATTTACATCAAGATACAAAATATAATTTAAGAAATCTCTTCTGTTCATTTCCACTAAATCAAACATCATATACACATAAATGCATACTTATTATGTATATTATAACAGTATGTAGAGTATGGAGCTACAGCCAATTTCATCACAGATACCTGACTGAACATCTGCATGTAGAGTAAGATGCAAATCACAGAATATTACTCTAAACGTCCTTTATCTTTCCTCCTCAAATATTTCAAATTATTTATTCCAGTTTTATTGCTACAACTTTATTCTCCTAAAGTAATTTAAGACATTTTACATCAATGTCCCTAAACCTTAACACTCCTGCTGATGTGGAAAGGGATACTGGTAAAATATTGTACAAAACTGAATATTATGCTCTTATAAATGTGCTAAATCATTACTTGTTTTTCCAGCCAAATACATTGAGAATAATAATAATAATAATAATTTTTTGCATTTATATAGCGCTTTTCTCACAACTCAAAGCGCTCAGCAATTGCAGGTTAAGGGCCTTGCTCAAGGGCCCAGCGGAGCAGAGTTCCCTTTGGCATTGACGGGATTCGAACCGGCAACCTTCGATTGCCAGTGCAGATCCCTAGCCTCAGAGCCACCACTCCGCCTACGAGAAGATCATCTGCTTAAATTTATCATTAGCTATTAGGTAGAAATGATCCTTTTTCCTAATAAATATTTAAATTACAAACACAGATCTTTTAGCCAAATTATTAAATAGATTTTTCTTGTACCTGAACAATCCCCAAAGAACAGCTTTCTTCTTCATAGCAAGGTAAAAGAGTGCTGAATCTAGTGGGTCGTTATTTCTTTGAAATGCTGCTTTTGCTACCTTTAAAAAAACATTTTTAATTGTTTAATTCGTGTTTAGCAAACTACAAATAGAGAAAAGCCAAACATGGTTAAACCGTTTCTGATTATTTTATACTCCAATGAAGAATCTTATCTGGTGCTTAAAGTGGGTATACAGTAATAGAAAATCACCAGATAAAGAGAATACACACCATATACCCTCAATATTGGCATTAACAATTCTGTGATCACTGCACATAACAATTATTGCAGCCTATAATTGTACCATCACTGTATAATCAGTTTAGTTTTCTTTGACTACCAAATTTATTAACTATTCAAGTAATACACATGTAAGAATGTTTGATTCACAATAATGATAAAGGCAAACAAACAAAAATAATTTAAGGTACTACTTAAATTAAACAATTATTTTTGTCATCTGAAGGTGGTCACTGCTAACTATGACATCATAATACTCTGTCATTAATGCAGTTTTTGAAAAGGAAAAAAAATCAAGTGCTGAGAAACACAGCAACTCAAAAGAGAAATTCACGGCTTCATGGTACGTGACTGTAATCAATTCTGGTTTTCTAGCTTAAGCACATCCTTCATGGAAACTCTAAAGCATTGAAGAACATCAATCTTAGGCTGACAGCATGTCACATAGTCACAAACATCTGCTATAATACACTCTGGAACTACAGTATATTTTATATATATATATATATATATATATATATATATATATATATATATATATATATATATACACACACACATATATATATATATATATATACTGTGTGTGTATATATATATATATATACTAGCAAAATACCCGCGCTTCGCAGCGGAGAAGTAGTGTGTTAAAGAGGTTATGAAAAAGTAAAGGAAACATTTTAAAAATAACGTAACATGATTGTCAATGTAATTGTGTTGTCATTGTTATGAGTGTTGCTGTCATATATATATACATATACACACATATACAGATATATTATATATACATATACACATATATTTTTTATATATATATATATATATATATATATATATATATATATATATATATATATATATATATACACACATACATACATACATACATACATATACACACATAGATGCACTTACAATAACATAGAAATCAATATAAACAACATTAACATCATTATCATATGAGAATATGAAGTAATATATAAGAAGCACATTTCATATAAATATAAATTATTAAACAGTAAAATCTTCTTCTATAATTTGCTACCGTGGCTTTTCGTTGGTTTGTCCAGGATTTTAAATCACCTGTAGCTTGCAAACCGTTTCACCTATTGACTTGAAATGTGGTACACATATAATACGTCACGTCTGCTATCCGCTTTATGGGTGATGATTGTATTACTCTTTTTATGTTTATTTTATTTTAGAATCAACTCCTATCTGCGCACACCAGGGCAGCCGTGGGCAGATGCGTATGGTGTATTCACTCCATGTTATTGTGCATTGCGCTGTCACTGGTATTTTGATAAAAGAATTTGAACAATATATAAGAAGCGTATAAATTATTAAACAGTAAAACATTAACATTTAAGAAGTAAAGTTACATTGAGTACTACTGCAGTGCCTTCGGGTATACCTCATTTTTTGTTTGCCCATTACATGCTTAAATGTATACATTTTTTGGTGTACCTACCCGAGAACACGCGACATATAACCGAGCGTGGGAGAAGCATGGATTTTAAACACGCGTTGAGTTCATCTGCTGGTCTCCCTCGTGGAATAACTGGTAATGTTTGACTAAAATGTACAGCGAGTAAAACGACATTACCTCCTTTTTTTTTTTTACGATCTCTGAGATCTTGCTTTTTTCGGTTCAAGGCTTCATAAGCTCTTTTATGTGCCATGGTGTACTTAATAAGTACTAATTATCCCAAACCATCATCTTTGGATGTTGCAAGACTTTCGCCTTGTATGTAGATCGGGGTAATTACATTCATTGCATTCCTAGTCTGAATCACAATCTGATTGTATGGGTGGTTACCTGGCACTGTAGGGTTGCCACCCGTCCTTTAAAATACGGAATCGTGCCGCGTTTGAGAATGAAATTGCGCGTCCCATTTTGAATCAATACTGGACGGGATTTATCCCGTATTTTTTTTATCATTTTTTTTTTTTTAAAGCAGCGTGTCATGCAAATCATCCCACACGCATTTTATGAAGATGCCTCCTTTCCTACTTTTGATTGGGTAATACTTGATGTCATCGTTAGTTTGATTGGTCTTTTTAACTGTCCAGTGAGGAGGGCGTGTCTTTTAAGTAGAGTCTGCAAAGTGTTGGCACTGAGATGTGGCGTCAGCGCCATAGTTGAAGCCCCTAACGTTGCGGTCAGCAAGTCGGCTAACATCCGCCATGTGCCGTCTTTCAGTTGCGAGAAGCAGATCATAGAATGGTTGAAACTGTTGCCCCTAACGTTGCGCCACGGCGTGTGGTTCGTTTATACCTCGTGTCTTCTCATTAAACTTTTATCTCGCGAATATGTTATTGCAATCCGCAGCGGGAGCGTTTCTATAAACTTAATTTAAACTTACGTTTTACACCGTGCTTTGTTTCCCTTATGAACATGCTTGTATGCTTCACTCGCTCCGTTCTCAATTGTTTAATTAATTTTTTGCTCTTCGCTGTTTCCGGCTCTTCCTCCATTTCCCCCTACTTCGTTCTTTTATCTCGCGAATATGTTATTGCAATCCTTAACGGGAGCGTTTCAATAAACTGATTGAAAATAGTTTTGCATTTACCTTTTTAGTAAAAGGCGAGCTTTTAAGCCTGAGAAATCACCCCGTAAATGCACACGTTTAATTGCACATGTGTTAATATGTATGGTTACACAGTATTAAAAGACAGTGAACAACGTCAGTTACCTTTGTTCCCGCGTTTGATAAAAGGTGAGCTTTTAAGCCTGAGAAATCACCCCGTAAATGCACACGTTTAATTGCACATGTGTTAATATGTATGCTTACACAGTATTAAAAGACAGTCAAAAATTAACGTCATTTACCTTCGTTCCCGCGTGTGACTCGTGCTGTAAATCTCTTCCTCGTTTTTAGTTCACGTGATTACGTAGGAGGCGTGATGACGCGATACGTGACTCCGCCTCCTCCATTACAGTGTATGGACAAAAAATATGTTCCAGTTATGACCATTATGCTTTGAATTTCGAAATGAAACCTGCCTAACTTTTGTAAGTAAGCTGTAAGGAATGAGCCTGCCAAATTTCAGCCTTCCACCTACACGGGAAGTTGGAGAATTAGTGATGAGTCAGTCAGTCAGTGAGGGCTTTGCCTTTTATTATTATAGATATATACACACAGTGGAACCTCGGTTTGCGAGTAACTTGGTTTATGAGTGTTTTGCAATACAAGCAAAAATTTTTAATAAATTTTGACTTAATAAACGAGCGAGGTCTTACAGTACGAGTAGTACGTATACGCTTTGTCTGCTGAGCATCATCTGATCACAACTGAGCTGATGGTTCTTCTCTCTCTCTCGCTGCGGGATTGTGGGCAATCGTCTCCTATTCTCCATCTGAGTCGGCGTGCCTCACTCATATAGTCAACATCCGTACGAGCAAATACTGTTTACTGCAGCATTAGCATTGTGACTGTGTGTGTGAATGTGTGCTCGCTCACGCTCGTGTGTGTGTGTGCGCACGTGCACGCGTGTGTGTGCTGTGACGTGCGAGTCACCGTCTTGCACCCTAAAACACGAAGCTGAGTCTCAGTACTTTAGCAACACCAGCTTTATTCAGCTTGAAACAGCAACAGCGTGGTTATTTATTGTAGCAGGACCTGCTGCTCTCCTATACACAGACACAGCAGTCAGGCAGGGCCCTGCGCATTTATAATGTTCCTTGTATCACCCATCGATGGCAGGTGCTTATAGCATGTCTGCGATCTTTTCGGATTCGCTTTTACGGCAAACTGCTACAGCGTTGGGAGACTGCGATTGCTTTAGGACGCTCTTCCGCATGTTGTCCCGTTGGGTGCAATCCCACAAGAGTTTAGAAACTCACTCACACCAGCCATGATTCTTTTCAAAGGTAAAGTGCAGGTTAATTTGTTTTATGTATTTTTACTTTATATTTTGTATTAATCATTTTTATATGAATAGTTTTGAGTTGTGGAACAAATCATCTGAGTTTCCATTATTTCTTATGGGAAAATTCACTTTGATATACGAGTGCTTTGGACTACGAGCACGTTTCCAGAATGAATTATGCTCGCAAACTGAGGTTCCACTGTGTGTGTGTATATATATATATATATATATATATATATATATATATATATATATATATATAAAATACAGAAGATGGTGCATTTTGAATTATCTCAAACATTAACAGTTCACAAAGGCAGACAGTGAAAAACGGATGGTGTCTCAAATACATGTGTGGAGCCAATCTGCTAAGATTCAAAACATCTCTGACTTCTGTTGATGTACTATTTGACCAGCTGATACGAGATAAAAGAAAATTACATTTACGATGGGATTAGAAAATAAAAAAGAATTTATTATCATTTTAATTGTCTCTGTATAAATTATAGTTAAGGAGTATTTGGTGAATTTGTGTAAATGGTCAATCACTACTTTTAAATAAAAAATACCTTTTCAATTGTCCTTCGAAGTGTATTAATATTTCTGACCCACCAGCCTATACCCATGGCTCTTAATTCTGACCACTGAGGGTCACCTCTCTGCACTGCTGGAATCATATTCAACATTTCTTCTTCAGCTTCAGAATGAAAAGCCCAAGCAAAATGGCAAGTAGACAGACCTGCAAATATAATAATAAGAATAATAATATGAAGAAGAATAACAATAATAAAACAAAGTATTTCATGCCTATGTTTGATTCCAAAACTCTGCAAAATTAAAACACCAACATATAACTTTAAATTGCTTATCCCCTTGTATATTTATTTAAAAAAACACTATTTCATATTTATAAGATGTTATTTACCTAATTAAGATGAGTTATGTTCAAAAAAGAATACAGTTAAAAGTAACAGTTTAATTAGTAGTGGCAGTAGTAGTAGTGGTGGAATTGCTAACTGGCTTGAACAAAAATCAATAAGTCATTTATACATGTACTAGTCATTTAGCCCATTACAATAACGGGCACTAGAATATTAGTAGGAACAGTCTATATTAAATGGCAAGGGACTTTGACCTCATTCTTTTTGTTGGTCGTATTTTTCTTTCTTTCAGCCTTTCTTTTGTTGATGTTTACTTGCTGAGCTGACCGTTCTTCGTGGGCTGCCGCCGTGTATTGTGTGTCTTTAATTTTCTGTGACGGTAATACTGTCTTGTACGGCTCTATTCAATAAGGGCGCGTAGATAATTTAGTTCAAATGGCTCTGGAATATGTGAAGAGCAACAAAGGTGCAGATCTTTATTTACACGCACCTTTATTCGCTGCGCCCAATTGAGGTCGTCCTTTTGAGGCTCGCCTTTTTGTGCGCGCCCTTATTGAAGGATACCGTCTTGCACGTCCGCTGGCTTGTACGTCCATAATATACGTCCGTAATATACCTTTAATTTTCTCTGGCGGTAATACAGGCGTGCGCGTCGGTAATATGCCTTTAATCTCCTCTGACAGTAATACTGGCTTGTATGTGGCTGTAATATGCGTCACTGTATTGTGTAATTTCCTCTCGCAGTAATACTGGTTTGTATTTCCGTAAAACGCCTCTAACTTTCTCTGACAGTAATATCGCGCATAGCACCGTGCCCCGCGCATGCGCACTTCACCAGAAGACACCCACACGCGGACACCTGGATGCACATAGGGATTTTATATATATAGATGATAGTTGTGGCAAATGATTAATTCTTTTGGGATCTAACATGTTTGAACAATTGTAGGCTTGTATAAATACCAAAAATTAATTCCAAATATTTAAAAAATGTTCAATTATGCTAGTAATTGAATATACAGGAAAAAAGTAAAAATTAACAAAAATAATTGACTATGCTCACTGAACATAAATAGACAATGAAAAAAATATTCAGTAATTAATAAGGTAAATAATATATTACAAAAAAACTGTGCCAAGGTAACAATGTTTCAATCATTACCTTGATGTAATAATGACATTCTGTACACTGGTGGCAACGATGTCAGCAAACAGCTGTGTAAGCGCATAGCCAGAAGGTAACGTAGACCACATTCATCCAGGGTTTCTCCCCCTGTAAAATATAAAAAGAAAGGCATAAATCAGCTTTACGAGTACTTGTTTTACTTGCTTGCTTACTTAACCTTGTGAGGGATCCATCCATCTCCATGTGGTCCAGCTGCTGTTGTTATGTCTATGAGTGCCACAGAAACAAAAATTAAACCAAATCACTAAAGGTTTAAAACACCCTATTTTAAGTTGTCTTTGTCTGTAACGTCAATTTGCTGCCACCCGAAGGCATATGTGAGAATGTGCCATATTGCCTATCAGCTCTCACAAATAATAGGATAAGGTGGCACAAGTTTGCAGTGTGAGTGATGGAAAAACCAATTACAATACTGGCAGTGCCCTTCTGTCAACTGTGTCTTGACAGAAGGGTTTCACCTTGATGAATTTTCATATTGAAAAATTAAATGAAAATATCCAGTTACACCACTGCAAAGGATGACATTTTGGCCTTGGGTATTTAGACAGTTAATTAGGAACCAAATATGAATGTTTTAGTGTTTCATGTCGTCTGACATATGTACTGTTTGTACTCTGTGGAATTAAGAGGAAAGCAAAAATTTAAACCAGCACCATTACTAATTAAGTGATGAGCTCAGCAAAGAGATAATTCACTCAAAAATTAATGAATTAATTCATTTTCTAACCTTATTTATTTTAAAGAAGGAAGAGACTAAATTCTATGTAAAAATGATTATAATGTTTGGATGAATACATATTAGGCTAAGTTGATTTGTGGTAATAAATTGGCCCTGTGTGAATGATAACGAGTGCTCTACCCACGATGGTTTCTGACTTATTCAGGATGCTGCCGGCAGAGGCTCTGGTTTCTTTTTAACACATTTATAGATTTTTTATGCACATCAGAATTAGCTCTGAAGAGAAAGGGAATGCAAAACAGGTTTGCATCTTAATTCTGAAACCAAAGCCATCCTAGCCATGAATTATCAATGATAATTTATACCGAATGGAACAGGGGTTAAAGATGATGCCTCAAAGCTCCAAAGGCCCAGACTAAAGTCCAACTTCAAACACCAACTGTGTGCAGTCTGAACATTAATGCTGCATCTGTATGGGTTCAAAGCCATTCATATTAAAGTAACTGTTAATAAAAATGAATGAGTCTGGGTTTGTGCACAGATATACCAGAAATATTCATGGTAGGATTGTGTTTCGTACCCAGAGCTGCTAGAATAGGCTCAGTCTCCATGACACCCTGCAAGGAAGTAAACGGGAACAAGAAATGTGCACGTAAGGAATGAGTTCAATTGTATTTTTTTTTTCTTCCCCAATGTTGTCAAAGTAAATTTCTTCTGGAAATTTACATTTAAAAATGTGCATAGTCAATATAGTTTTCTGTGAACAGGCAGCTAAAAAGGTGTGTGTTTTGTATTTGGCGGCCTGCAAAACACACTTACTGCCTATAGGTCAGGAAAATGGTAACCATTTATAATATGCACTATATGAAGAGGATTTTACATTGTGGTATTTAGAATTCAAAGCAAACAACATCAATAAAATCATTGAGTCTCATTTGTTTACTATGTATGCTTTCACACATCTGTTCATTCATATTTTAGTCTTGCTTAATTGACATCTAATGTTAAAGGGGCTAGAGGCTATCCTGCTTATTCATACTGACAATCTCTTTATCTTATATTAATAAAAAAGAAATTTAAAATGATACACTTACCTCTATAACCTTTAGCTCTGTTTTGTCCAATTTCAGTGCTCGTTGTAGCAACAGTGTCAGCCAATGCAACCAAGAACATCTGCTCAAGACGAGTTAACCCTGGCAAACTGGAGTGCATGAGATGGCTTGACAATACCTGGGCATGCTCTGGTCCAAAGTACGTGGGGCCATATTGTGACAAATTAATGACTCTTGATTTGCTTTCCTTCTTTTCGGCAGCAAAGCTAACAAAGTCATCGGTCGTTATTGGGTGAACTTGAAAGAGATCATCATACTGGTCTCCCGATGAAAACTGTGCTTGACTTTCTGTCCCCGTAGGAACTTTTCCAGTTTCCTCCACAGATTTGTAGGAAGTATCCATGTCAGCAGACAGCAAGGCATACAGTGGTAAAGGAGGTATTGAATCAATTTCAGTATAATCACGGCCACCTTCTCTACCAGCTATAATGGTATCTTTTCCAGTGCTGCCACTTACACTGATTGTACGAGAAAGATGACGTCTCGCTCCACCTTCCCCAGCATCCGGATCTCTGACAACAGCAACCTCTCCCGCAATACATTTGACCAAATGGGAAAGAATTGCTTTTGCTCGACGAACCCTTCCAAGATCCATGAGTTCCAAGAGTTGTGTGGGGTGATACTGAGGAAGTGTAGGTGAAAGGAAATGTGCTGCTTCAAAAAGCCCACCATCCTGCACAACTGATGGAGATACAAAAGCATCATCTGATATTGTAGGACCATCAAAAACACTAAGCTTCTTGGTAATAGTTCTACCAAAAACACCTGGGCCCTGAAGATCCTCGGAAAGATCCTCACATTCTTCTTTGTCCTGTAATTTCTTATCTTGTTTCCATTGCGCATAAACATGCATTTCACAGTCCATTCCAACAACAAGTATCCCATCCCTAACCCATGACAGTGATACTGGTAGAGAAGGTGTACCATCCACAGAAGACACAAGGTCCACAGATCTTAAGAGAACCCATTTAGATTTAATTCCTTGCTTAATGCTTCCACCAAGAGGCAACGTGATGACCGCCATTCCATCCTTGCTGCTAGTCTGCTCATTCACAATACCAGAAAGCCTCCCATACATCAGAATATTTGATCCCACACCCACAGTAAGGATATGAGAACCATCTTCTTTGGATAGCCAGTCAAGATGAACAAAGTGCTTTATATTTGGGGTCATGTAATTGTCTTTGTTGAGATATAAATCAGATTTGCTATAAACAAACAAGTTACTGTCCACACTAACTCTAGGGTCTAGCACATTTTCCACTTTGGCTAAATCATCTAAAACAATCGTCTGTTCTGGAACCCATTCAGAACCTCCCGTAGATTCACACTCAAAAATACACACATGCATAGAAAATTCTTTTGCTACACAGCCATTATTCTGAACCAGCTTCTTGGAGGCAACAGCAAGACGTCCAGTATAGGAGCAGCTAACAGCAACTGGTCTTCCAGAAATGCACACTGCACTGCAGCTGTCATCTTCTTCGTTCATCATAGACCACTGCTTCCATCTGTAAATACAGCCTTCATCAGTATCCTTTGAGGCTGTATTTGAGTCCGCAGAACAGCACCAAAACCTTACTTTGCCATCTGTGCAGGCTGTTACAATTAAGTAAGGTGCCAGACACACTGGATAAATTGAGGAGGAGCTCAGATGACCTACACAAATTAAATACATGTTTAAGGGGGTATATAAATAAAACATGATTATTAAATACATAAATTAAAAATCAATCTCAGATGCTTTCACAAAAATAACTTTCCCTAAATTATAAATCAAAAACAAAATGCACTATCACCTCAAGTAAATGCCAAAATCAACACTTTTCATTGCAATGTGAGATTTAAGATTTGGGGTAATTCTTGCTGTCAAATTTATTAACTTCGCTTGACTACTAATTATAATGTTATGCTTCTGTTAATGTATTGTTAAATTTACATGACATATTTTCTGTTCAAAAAAATTACCTGCAGAAGGAGTAGCACGAATCACTTCAACTCCGTCAGGAAGGTTCATTGGTTGACTGTACACCAATTTAGAGTCCAAGACGAGCTTACTAGCAGTTTGAAGGTTAGCTGTCGATGATGACCGTGGTAGTGGACTTTGTCCTGGTGAGGTATCTGGGGAAGAGTCCGCATTGTTTTGTTCTGGAACTGTGAGCTGGCTTTGAAAAGTTTGTTCTGATGCAGTCTGACCTTTAACAGATGAAAAGCCACATTTACTCAACGTGAAATTTATTTTTGACCAACACGTTTTTCTAACATTTAGAAAACAAGAGGCATAAATGCACACTATTTAGCAAACATGAGCAAAACAGGAACTGATGAGCAATGTGGCCTTGAAAATAGTGCTTTCATTCTGAAAAGATTCCTAAATTAGACTGCTTGTAAGCACTTTCATGAAATAATATTCTCAAATCAACTTAAACCAACTGAAGAGTCACAACAAATAAGAACCAATCCTGCTGGCATTGGGCACAAAACAGGAAAAAGGATTACAAAGGACATCAGTTCAATGTAGGGCATTTTTAAACACACACTGACAGTCGGCTAACTTAGGGTCAACAATTAAGCTAGCAAGCCCTTCTTTGTGAATGAATGTAGGAGGAAAACCCGGAATGACACGGCAAGAATGTGCTTATTTCACACATGAAAAAGGAACCCAGGACAGTAGATCTGTGAGAAACAGCAACCCAGGACACAAGATCAGTGAGACAACAGAGCTAACTACCATGCTTCCCCCAATTAAGGAAATGATCCTTGATAAATGTCAATTGTTATGTTTAGACTCTGGCTAATTAGAAAAAATGCATCTACCTAGTTAAGCATATATTATAAAGGCACCAATCACTAATTTTACAGGAAATGGTTAACACTGACCTCTTGCTGCCTGACTGGCATTGGAGGCAGATGGAAAGTTTAAAAATGCAGAGTATGGACAGCTGCACACCCGTCAATAGAAACTAATAGAATAAAAAAAGTACTTTTAGCTAACTATCTTTTCTAAAGTGACTGTTTTGACAACAATCTACATATAAGCTCTTGATGCCCTGTTCTGAGACCTGCCCTCAGTAAATGAGCCTCTGCCTGTCTTCAGAGTTTTTGTCAGCCATTACCAGACTACCTATGGCAGTCTCCAGTGAACTTTATTCAAGTTTTCTTCATTAATTTGCTCATGTACACTTACCACATTATGCATTTGATGCTATCTGGGGTCCAATTTATCAGCAGTTCCACCTAGCCGAAACAAACTTCACCAATGCTGCCAACAATACCTTATCAGTAACTTATGCAGTAATGTTCTAATATATCTGGATAAGATAGTGTGCATAATGCAAATGTTATGGCTAGCTTAAATACTTTTCATTACTGGCCCAATTTGAAATATGTGACAAATTTAACCAATATTTACCTTGATAAAGTAGGATTTTGAGTATATTCCATGAAGTTAACTGCTTTTATATATTCATTTTTTCAAGGGCATACTTTCAAATGTCAACATGTACTGTCAAATATAATTTTATGAAATGAAAAATATATTTCTGCGACAATACCTGTAAACATCTCCAAAATTGGCAAGATGCAGCACAGAAAAGAAATGCTACAAAGTGACTTCAAATCAAAATAACTTCAGTGATTGATTCTGGACGTTGTGTTGTAGACATGGTGAGTTGTCTGAGCACATGCATTATTGCTTAAAAAACTAGTTTTTGTTTTTTTATTTATAGTTGTAAATTTCACAATACTTGAGAAAAATTAATTTGCATGAATAAAAAACATCTCAGATTACACAGGCCAAACAATCTAGGCTGCATCCAATAAATCCATAGCCTCCTGATGCGCATTCATCAGGTAGTTTCTATTCAAAGGTGGCATGCATGGAATTCAAAACACTTCTCATGTGTAAATGTGACTGCGATGTAAGTCTAGGTTCAAAGGCTACACAAGAGAACACTGTACTAATCAAATGATCATAGTCGAACTATTAAAACACATTTAAATTCACACGACTGACACAATACAAGTAACAGAAACCTCAGTTTGAATAACACATTCATATTTGAGATGTTTAACACTTACCAACACAAGCCTTCACAGATTTTAAATGTAGATGCCACATCTGAAGAATAGAACGTCCTTCACTGTCTTTTTCAATCACCACAAGAAAAAACTTTTCTGAAAATGGTGGGGGGCTATATCCTGATAAAATTAATGCAAACGTAGATTACATTGATGTTAATGCCAAGTCAATCAACAAAGATTTTTACATTTTAAAATATTTACTTAAAAAAAATCAACAATAAAAAAACAATTTTACTGTATTATGTATCCAAAACATCTATGTTTTAAATAAAAATAAATCTTTGCATTTATATAGTGCTTTTCTCACTACTCAAAGCGCTCAGCAATTGCAGGTTAAGGGCCTTGCTCAAGAGCCTAACAGAGCCCTTATTGGCATTTACGGGATTCGAACTGGCAACCTTTCGATTGCCAGTGCAGATCCCTGGCCTCAGAGCCACCACTCCGCCTACTCCGTTTTACTGAAAAAAAAAGAACTAAAATATGGAAATAAAAACAAACTGCTCAAAAATATAAACAATGCAAAAAAACAATGCTTCCATTGGCCAAACAAGTGGCATTATAAAATAGGATAAAAAAGGACTGTTAAATTTAAAGCAACAATCACTTATACTTTACTAACAAAATATTGAAAATAAAGTAAATCTATTAATAATGTGTTAGCTGTGTATTTATATTTGTTACAAATATGTAGTAGTTATAGTGAATAACCCTTAGTTATTTCAATAAAAAACTGGTAACATGGGGGTATTCCAAAACTTGTGACCATTTTAACAATGGCTTTCTTATTGCCACTTGACCCGTCAAATCTGCAGCTTGTTGAAAGTGAGACTTGTTTACTTCCATCACTGTTAAGCTGTTACCCTGTGAGGTGTTTATCATGCAATCTGCTGACTCTGAAAGACTTGTGTTCTGATTCTGTTGTGGCTTAGGGTCTGCCAGACCTGTTCCAGTTAAGAGATTCCTCCAGTTTCCAAGCTCCCTTCTGACAGTGCAGGAAGCTAAACTCACTGACACCTTGGCTTTCTTACCAAGTTCTCTGAATGACACCTACACTTTCAAGAGTTGTAATGGTCTATCAGGTCAGTTAGGAAATCTAATCCTCCCTACATGTCCTGATCTGCTCCTCCAGTTCTCCCTTGTACATACTGGGGCATCCTATTTAAAATTAAAAACTACCTCAACTGATTTCTGTAGATCTGCCCAGTAACCTTTCCTAGGAAGCTCATTGTGGCCACTGATTTTTTTTTTTTTTCATATTGTATTTAACTTTTCCCAAGATGATCCGCTGTGGCAACCCCTAACGGGAGCAGCCGACATAAGAAGAAGAAGTAGTTAACTTTTCCCAACACCTACTAGCCTGGTTGACATTTGTCTGACCTTTCCAAGTAGTCGAACAGTTTCCTCAATCTGCTTTGAGACAGTCCAATACACATTCTCCATGGCCTCGCCAAACTCTACCCATGCATAGGTACTGACTTAAGCTACTGTTTCCAGCTGTCATCTTTTGGCATGCCAGTAACTCTCAGACAAATCTACAGATGCTCCAGTTACATCTGCATGAAAGGCCTCTCTCTTAAGTTCTCAAGTGCTCCCAACTAGTGATGCCTTGAATAGGGTTCATTTTGATTCTATGTCCCTGACATCTCGTGAAATGAAGAAGAAGTTCATCTAGAGGTAAGAGCCGAACTCCTTCTAAACATTGTAATCTGATAGTTTGTAGCGGGGCTACATAATAGTATATTCTATGTTTGTGCCGAGTGTGTTTTGTTTTCATCATCCCGTTTACTGTCCGTTATGTGTGCATCAGTGAATGTTGTCCCTGTAAGTGCAGAGGGGAAGGATGATCAAAGTCAAAGTCAAAATGAACTTTATTGTCATCTCAGCCATATACAAGTATACAGACAGACGAAATGCCAAGCGAAGGGTCCACAGTGTAACAACATGACGTGCAAATAATAAATTAAAAACAGAATTAAATTTAAATTTAAAATTAAAACACAAACAAGACAAGACATTGTGCAAAGACAAGACAAAGACGTAGCAGCAATATTGATGTGTAAGATATGTAATATAATAAATAAATAATAAATAACAGATATAGATAATACAGAAATTATCAGTGTATGATAATAGTTGTTTAAGACATGTATAAACAATGACAGGTCAGAATGTTTCACAGCAGAAGGATAACAAGAGTGTCAAAATAATAATATTTAAAGGTCAGTATGAGATTTTCAGTTCTTTTCTACCTGCACACTTGTCTTTGCAGGACAGTGGCTCGCATGTATAAAAGTTCTGTTTTTAGAGGTGGTTGAGGCCTTGTGGAAGGTCCCAGGGGGCAGCCTGGTGTTAAGGAGTCTAACAGCTTGGGGGTAAAAACTCTCCTGCAGCCTGGCAGATCTGGCTTTGATGCTGCAGTATCTTCTCTAGGATGGCAGAAGTGTGAAAAGTCCATGTGAGGGGTGTAAGGGGTCCTGCACAATGCTGCAGGCCTTGCGGACGCTACATTTGTAAAATATGTCCTGTAGTGAAGGGAGAGGCACCCCAATAATGTTCTCTGCTGTCTTGACTATCCTTTGCAGGCGCTTGCGGTCGGATATGTTGCAGTTGCCATACAAGACCGTGATGCAGCTGGTCAGAACACTCTCAATGGTGCCTCTGTAGAACATGGTGAGAGACCGCAGCCCCGAGATGGAAATCAGTTGTTTACGCACCAGATACAGCCGGGACATTTTACATTTAAAAAAGAGGAGAGGCGAGAGGTGAGGACAGAGAGACAGAGAGGAAAAGAAGACAATTTAACCATCCATCTACAAATTCAACTACCAATCCTACATCATGACAGCCAGAGCCGAGAAACCCTGGGGTTTGAATTCATTCTAACCATTGCCAGGACTTTTATGGTGAGGTCGTTTTATTGTCGGGAGGAAGCACAACATCACCACAGCCAGTTTCAATACCGCCTGACTTTATTTTAGGACACATTTTTCGCCACATTTTCAACTACTGTGTTTATCCAATCCATGTTTGTATTTGTGTTGTGTGCTTTTGTTTATTGTTTAGGGGCAAGGGAGGGTTTAATGTAAATATTTGTATTCTTATATATAGTAATTAGTCACTGGTGTTTTTGGGATAAGTGGTGGTTTTCGCGCACATATATATTTATTATTGAATGTTTGTCTGTCTTTTATTTTCCAATATATCAGTGTTTAATTTTACATACCTTTTTACTGTTTCTGGTTATTTCGTCGTATCGGGAAAAATAAGACAACTTGTAAGGAGTACGGCTTGTTATTAGAACAAGAAACCTCAGGTAATCCAAGGAATAAGTCTTGGTAGTGTAGTGGTCGGACATTACAAGTTTTCTGTAAACAGCGTCATAAATTATTTAAGTCTTCCAGTTCTCTGCTGTCTTCTGAAAGTCAATTTAAACTATGGGGAATTTAAACATGCTGTTCATTATGGACAATCCATGACTAGCACAGAAATACAACAATTCATTGCTTTTCCAGGTATTTCCATTATTCCCCATATGAATCTCCAAGTGGGGCTACTAAGTAAGCACATGGTACCCTTTCAAGCACCAAATCCAACATCCTTGGACGGTGAGATAGCTTGTGATGGTGAAGGGCTGATAAAGAATAAGAATTCATAATTTGACTTTCATAAACATTCTAATTAAATATAAAAGAACCTCACCGGGAACAGGGTTAGGGTTACTTGAACCCATTCCTAGCAATAGCTGTGGAAATGGTACTTGCCAATGGGTATATGTGGGCTGGATGATCCATGTAACACAGTCATGCTCAGCTCAGAAGAGCTGCATGGAACTGCTATGTGCTCTCACCACCAACATGGCAAAGGGAGTTGGTTAAGTGCAATGCCCATTAGATGACAGGCAAGTGAAAGATGAACACGATACCTGGGCAATGAAAACTGAGTCTTGGAACATGAAATATTACTTCTTTGATGCTTTGTACCTTATTAAAACTTGACTTGTCTATTATTATTGTTATTACTACATTTCTGCTTTCAAGATTATAAAAGCATCTCTCTTCATATCTCTGATGAAAACATTAAAAAGATCGGTAAAGACGCAACAGCAACAAGGTACATTTCATTTATCTTGACCACTTCATCATAACTTTGAGCGGAAGAGAAGATAAACATAGTTTCTTTACTAATAATTCTTTTCAAAAATAAAGAATCAGATCTGACATGGATGTAATGTAATCCGTTTTTTTTTTCCCATAAACACAATACCCAAGGGATCTGTTCAAATCAGCTTATATTTGAAATGAAGATTGAAAAGCAAAGCAGCTGGCCACACGGCAGGGTAGAAAACAATATACCAGCGTCACTGCATCCCATGATAATGGTTGATTACAAAAGAAAAATGGAGGCTCCAGCAACAAAATAGATATTAAACAGGTAAAAATGCTTACATACAGCACTGTGATGATCACAGTGTAGAAACATAAATGATACACTGTAATGTTTTCCAAGAAGCAATGTGCTAATATTCTGGGAGTTATTAGATTCATTAAATTGACATGAAAATTAGACAAGGTACCTGGAGGCAGCATAACAAGTAAACATCTCGCCACGAAAATACAGACATTACCTGTGTGTGTTAGTATGTGGTACTTTTAGTAAGTGATAATCATGAAGTCAATGAAGGTTTCTGAGAATTAGTATGGACTACTGGCAGGTAAGAAATACATGAAAATAAGAAATAAAAATCTGAATTTGTCTGTTTAAAACAGAAAATGAAACCAATTCACAGTAACCTTTATATGTTTATGTAATTCACTTAAAGAATAATAATATAATCTGAACAATCTGGCAGACTGATATAATGAAATTGGCTTTGGGTCAATGGTAGACTGTTCACTAATTAAATCAAAGACATACAATATTTGAAATGTCTGTGTCTCCTGAAAGTCAATTTAAGCTAGGGGCAAACATTAACTGAAATAAAATTTAAGCTCTTTGTAATCTAGAGAGACCAATATAGAGATGACTACTGTATATGGCTAATTTCATCATGATATTTGGCCTCTTCTTTGTAATTCTTGGCTATACTTTATGTTCAAAATGTACATTTTAATATACATCTCCTCTTTTAATGTGCATATTTGTTATACTACACAATTTCTCCCTTTTTTATTTTATGTTATTATCTGTTGATTGTTTACAAAAATCAACGGCTCTCTTGTGCCTGATGTTCATTCAATATTTATATACTTAGTATTTACCAGTGTTAAGATTTTCTTACTTAATGGCTTGCTGTTCTGTCTTACCACATACTTCTATCTACTACCTTACAAATGATACCCATCATGTACAATTTCCGATAAAATTAGATATAAAGAATTTTTTAATTTTAAACTTTTAAATAAATGTTATTTTCCAGATCACAAAATAAATAAAAAAAAACTTCACGACATCAATAAAATACTTTCAACTTTTTAAAGCAAATCATGCACATACTTAATTGATAATAATAATACAAAATATTTATATAGTTTGCTTGTAAAATTACATCAGAATTTTTTTATATGTTGGGGAAGAAGTATCTTTTTATTAGTATTATCTAGTATTGTGAATTTCCCCTTGGGATTAATAAAGTATCTATCTATCTATCTATCTATCTATCTATCTATCTATCTATCTATCTATCTATCTATCTATCTATCTATCTATCTATCTATCTATCTATCTATCTATCTATCTATCTAATTATAACTGTTAAATGGAGTCTTTAAAATGTAATAATGCTTCCTTTACTATACTGTAGAATGAGTAATGTCATGAGCTCAATTCAGAAACATTTTATCTTTTAATATTAATCTGCTCCTGTGGGCCCACCACCTGAAGGAGGAATAAGGGCCGATGTGACCTGGGCAGCAGTTAAAGGCAGAGATCTTGGCGGACTGGAATCGGAAAGTGGAGTAAAAACGCCTTGGGAGGAAATGAATGTGAGTTAAGGAGCGAGGCGTTCTATTACCAACTAGGTATAGTCAGGCTCATGTCCACCTACTTGCGTGGTTCTGGACACAAACATCTCAAAAGAGGCTAGGCCAGTGGTGGCGAATTTATGGCACACATGCCGGAGGGGGCACTCAGAACCCTCTCTGTGGGCACGCACGCCATCACCCCAGCACAGAGTTCGTTACTAGAAAGCCAGAGGGACGCGCGTTCGGGATGCTCTCCGCTCCCCTCTCCCTCTCCACGCACACCTGAGGACATTTCTCTCATCACCCGCCCCTCTGCCCAGCAGCCCAATGGGAGTGCTTCCTCCCTCCCTTGTCTGGGGTAAGGCGGGTGGCTCACATGCAGCGTGAAGGTGCAGCGTGGACAGCAATATGTTGAGTCTGTGGCGAAGGTGATTCCTGTGGTGGGGTTGGAGGGGATGTGGTATAGTGGGTCCACATCTCAAAATTGAAAAGGCTACTTTTAATAGATAATCGCTGCACTCGCGGCTTAGAGGGGGGTGTGGCAGTGTGGCCGGAGCTGTTCCCGGGAGCTTTGTGATGTGGGCGGTCCTCGCTTAAGTGCACAGGTGAGGAGTCATCCACATTTGTAATTGTTTCCGGGAGCTGCTACTCGCCACACCTGATCCACGAGAGAGAGAGAGAACGGGAACTGGAACGGAGGTTAATGGGGAAGACCTGCGTGAAACACTTGAGAAGATAGAAGGGATGACAAAGGACAGCACAGTTAGTTCTGAAAATGAAATCCTTAAAGTGTGGAATTCTCTGTAAAATAATTTTAAGTCAATGAAAGTACTTGTAATTGCTTTCCTTACTTTGTTTGGACCATCTTATGCTTGTAAGCAGCTGTTTTCAACTTTGAATTATATCAAATCTGACACCAGAAACAGACTAATAGATGACCTGAGTGCCGTTCTCAAACTTACAAAGTATGAGCCAAGGTTAGACAAATTATCAGCATGCATACAACAGCAAAAATCACATTAATTGTTCAAAAGCATGCCAAATGCAAACTTTTACCTTTCAATAAAAAGTTGTTTGTATCATTGAAAGCTCTGTTATTGAGTTTTTTCTTTTAAGACAAAAGATGTTAATGTACGAGTTGTTTTTTCTAAACTAAAACCTCAGTATTCCGGTTAAACTGCCGTGTTGGCACTTTGCGATAAACAAGTGGGCTTTGGGTTTCAGTTTGGGCACTCGGTCTCTAAAAGGTTTGCAGTCACTGGGCTAGGCTCTTCTTTACTCAAGGAGCTGCCCAGGGGGAAAGGTGTTGGGTAAGAGTGGGCTTCTTACTGAGCACCTGCCTGATCGATGCCATGTTGGAGCGCATCAGAAAGAGTGAGAGGCCTGCCTCTGTGCTGCTGAAGGTGGCGGAATGGAGGACTTTGACTGTCATATGTGCTTACGTACCAAGTGGCCTTGTTCATGAATGAAGGGGAAAAGGAATGGTGAGATTGACAGATGGATATGGGATGGCGAGATCGACAGATGGATAAGGGATGGCAAGATCAACAGACGGATAGGGGAAAGCAAGCACAGTTATGCAAGGATCCTTAGTGGTGAAGAAGGAGCTGAGCCAGAAAGGAAAGCTCTTAACCGTCGATCTACATCCTTACCCTCACCTCTGGTCATAACCTTTAGGTAATGACTGAAAGAATGAGATCATGGGAAAAAGCAGCCGAAATGTGCTTTCTCCGCAGAATGGCTAAGCTGTGCCTTAGAGATATGGTGAGAACCACAGATATCCATGAGAGGCAAGAAGAAGAGCTACTGACCCTCCACATTGAGCCAATTGAGGTGGTTTGGGTATCTGACACAGATGCCTCCCTGCAGAGGTTTTATGGGCAAGACAATTTGGGAGAAGACCCAGGGCTTCATTGTGGTTTGAGACCTTCCACGGTAAACTCCAACACAATGCATTTTACAACTACAGATATACAAGACAATCATTTAGATCAATTTTTGTTTTTACACTTGGAGCATGTTTGGACAAGACAGGAGAGGAACTAGTGAACTTGTGATTAAAAGTTTGGTAATTTGGCTACTGTACTACACTGCCTAATTAAAATATCAAAACATATTTGTACATTTATTCTATGTGGCAAAAGCTTAGGGACTTGAAAATTTCCAGGCATTGTAGTGCTGGACGACTGAGGACTTTATTTTGTGTCACTGAATGCATTTTAATAGTTAGGAATTCCTATAAAGCATAAAATATGTAAAAACGCAGCCTTGTCAAAGTTTAAACTACCAAGGTATTATAATAAAGGTATTCTACAGTTCTTTAATGTGCTAACAAGCTGACTGACAGTTTTTTTTTACCTTACTTGATGTGAGCACTGCTAATTTACTGTGTATTTATGAAAGTCATTAATTTTAAAATTTTCAGCAAGACCCAAGAATGGACAATGTAATATATATTTACAAATTAATAGCTCACAGAACTATTAAACATTTAGTCTGTCACAACCATATCTGATTTACATAACATGAACAGGAGTTGCAAACAAGTTTTTTTTTATTTCTGTCAATTTTGTCAGACACCGTATTCTTGGATTCACTTAATTATAAAGTAATAGTCTATATATTACATTTAATTTGTGAAATTAAGCTAGATATCTGCCAGCAGGGACAAATGAAATTACCTTGAATTGTTTGAAAGCGTAAAGTTTCCATTTCCACATCAACAGTATTATAATGGGGTTTATAACCCAAGATGAAGTCCTCTTGAAAGACATGAAGAAGTTGTGTATTTGAGCCACACTAAAAATAAACAGATTTTTTGAAATCATAAGCTATAGAACATTTGTAATCATATGGCAACATCATAAGAAATTTTTTAAAATAAATGAACAGGTTTAGGCGGCATGGTGGCGCAGTGAGTAGCGCTGCTGCCTCGCAATTGGGAGACCTGGGGACCTGGGTTCGCTTCCCGGGTCCTCCCTGCGTTGAGTTTGCATGTTCTCCCCGTGTCTGCGTGGGTTTCCTCCCACAGTCCAAAGACATGCAGGTTAGGTGGATTGGCGATTCTACATTGGCCCTAGTGTGTGCTTGGTGTGTGGGTGTGTGTCCTGCGGTGGGTTGGCACCCTGCCCGGGATTGATTCCTGCCTTGTGCCCTGTGTTGGCTGGGATTGGCTCCAGCAGACCCCCGTGACCCTGTGTTAGGATATAGCGGGTTGGATAATGGATGGATGAACAGCTTTAAACATTACATTTACTAAACAGAAACTATTTTTTAATAATCGATGGCAAAATCTATTACCCACATTCTTAATTATTTGAAGATAACATGATCTCAGAATATGACAATTCAGTTTTGGATATGAAAACTACAAGCTATATTAAACGATACTTTTCAAACCATGAGATGTGTGCATACTTACCTGGCTTGTTATGATGTCTTGCTCAATAATACATCCGGGTCGAGCTGTGGATTGTTGGCTTACAATATTAAAAACCTCTCCAACAAGTTTCTAATTAACACAAAGATTAAAAAAAAAAATAGAATCTAGAATTATTTAATATACTTTATTCAATAACATCTAATTAATAAAGTGTAGATTAGAAATGATTAACTTTAAAACAAAATAAGCTAGTGTCATTTCAAATATTTTTTCTTTTCATATTGTTATATCATCAGGGAGGGCATCCGGTGTAAAATTTTGCCAAATCAATATGCGGACAACAATTTTGGATGATCCACTGTGGCAACCCCTAACGGGAGCAGCCAAAAGAAGAAGATATTTTTAAGGTGTAGAAGATGTTTAATGCACAAAAAGGAAAAAAAATGTATGTAAAGATTTATTGGTTTATTTCTCACTGTAACACTTAAAAAAGGGTACAACACTGGTTAGGTATATAATAGGAAGATATATGTGTGTATAGCTTGTACGGATTTATTTTTTATTACTTACTTATTATTATTCTTACCTAATGTAATTTATTTTTCTTTTCTTGCTAATGATTTCTTTGACATCTAAAGCACTTTGAGCTACATTCTGTGTATGAAAAAGTGGTACAGAGATAAATATTGTTGGCTCTCCTCTAGAAAGATGACCATTGACTTTACTGCCTTAGGCATCTCGTGAAAACTTGATTGTCTCCATTTATTCCACCCTGCTATTATAGACGTGCAAGCAAAGTCCACACTCAATGGCTGCATAGTACCCTTGTATAGCATTAGTTACAACATTACTGCAGTGTTTAATATTGTATGGATACCCTCCCTGTACATTAAAGACTACATTTTTACATTGTTTGTGCGAAAACAGAAACGTTTAAACATACAAAAAAGTGCACAAAAAGTTGAATGTGCCAAAACAAGATGAGCCAAAGTAAAAAATGAGACCTTTTCACATTTCACCAAACACCACAGAGTACTAACTTGAAAAGGCATGTAAGCCCATTGCTAATGTAATATAAAATTATTATTGTGTTATGACAAAAAACACTGCATGGTATGTTTAGCCATTCAAACATTTGGTACTTATTTCAAAAATAGATTTGGTGTGAACTATAAAAATTTGCATTTCAGTTTGAAGATTTGACTTTACAGATATGACAAGTTAAGCCTTGTTCTCTAGATAAAAAGAAAAAGTGAAGTAAGCACATTTAACAGAGCTGCCCGCCAAAACACCTCTGCTGCATCTGACAAATCAGACAACACAGGACCCTGCGATCCCCGTGTCCAAGGGTCTGAATTCACAAAACAGGCAGCTGGACATGGCAATAGATCATGTCAGCTTTTCATGAATTGAATACAAGCTAATCAAACAAAAGCAACTGAAGGCTCGTCAGTGCCAATTACAACTGAGTCATTCAACTGACAGCTGCCACGGTGTTTATTTGCAGTATTTTACTTTGCATTACCCTCAGTATTGGGAAATGCGAGTTGTGTTTTAAAGCCATCTGCAAAAACCCCTTAGACCGCAACACGAAAGACATAGGCTGGACTGAACAGGCCTATTGTAGATACTGTATTGTTTGTTTTAGAAGTCATATTTTCAGTGTTAAAGTCAACTCATTCATCCATTTCAGAACCTGCTTATTCAATTTCACGGTCACAGGTAATGTTAAAGGCTCATTCTACAGTGCGTTTACCTCCACTCCATTTAAAATGTCATTACATCAAGTCTAAAGAAAAGGCATCAATCTCTACAAAAAAAAACAAAAACACTCACACGCATGCACAGAATCACTTAAAACTACATGAAAAACTAGAAATTTAAAGCCTTGTAATCATAGTAAATTCTTATCAGTATCTGGAACCCAAAACTCCTGGCATTTCCTTATTTATTTGTAGTGTTTATACTGTAATTTTTGGTATTGTTTGATTGCTTTTAGGTGTTGACTATGTAATTCTTATGAAACTCCTTATTTATTGTGACCACTTTTGTTGTAATTGGTTTTCATTTCATCACCCCCGTGTACGGAACTGCATTTTGAACGAAGCATACAGGATTATATGAAAGGGAGAAATGCATGTTCACAAAAGATATGTATTATTTGTTTTTTTATATTTATTAGCCTGTTTTTTCAAATGTTTCTAACACATTATATTCATTTATGGTATTATGGGGCTTTTAGAACAGTTTTGATGAAAACAGACCATTCAGTCCAACAAAACCCGTCAATCCTATTCATGTAATTTCTCCATAATAGCCTCATTTTGAATTCTGAAGGCCCCTAAATACTACTACACCATTATATAACTTACTCCATGTGCCTAAGGCTCTGTGTGAACAAAAAACTTCAAACATTGGTACAGAATTTAAACTTAATTAGCTTTTGTCTGTGTCCCGATGTTCTTGTTGAACAACCGATTTTTACTTCTGGGATCCACTTTACTAATTCATCCTGTGCAAATTCACTACTTAACTTTAAATACATCACATATAATCATAAAGAGAAGAGCCAAAAAATTACAAAATTTTGAAAATTTTATAGCACAGAAATGAAAAAAGTAAATAATAACAGCTGAAATGCTGAGTTTGTAAAAAGCTGATGAAGACTAACTAAATTTCTTTTTACAGTAATCCCTCGCTACTTCGCGGTTCACTTTTTGCGGATTCACGACTTCGCGGATTTCATATGTAAGCATATCTAAATTCATAACGCGGATTTTTCGCTGCTTCGCGGGTTTCTGCTGACAATGGGTCTTTTTACTTGCTTCCTCAGTTGGTTTGCCCAGTTGATTTCATACAAGAGATGCTATTGGCGGATGGCTGAGAAGCTACCCAATCAGAGCACGCAGTTAAGTTCCTGTGTGCTGCTGATTGGCTCAGCGACGGAGTGTTGCATTAACCAGGAAGTCTCATCTCACTCATTCATCATTAACGTGCTAATGCTTCAGGGGCCGTGTCCAAGCACCAACAGAAGATGCAAATGATTGCAGAAAAGGTAAAAGTTTTGGATATGTTGAAGGAAGGGAACAGCTACACCGCTGCAGGACATCGATTCTTTTTATTTAAAAAGGAGGAAAAGCATATAAGATCTACGGCCGCAGTGTCCTTTAACCAGGGTGCAAAACAAGTTGCAAGTGGACGTGATAAGGCAGTAGTCTGGATGAAATCTGCTTTAGGAATCTTTGCAACAAGGTCGACGACGTCATGACCGCCTACAAGCTGCTACGTGTACTTCGCTATACAGTAAGTGTAAACTTATCTACCGATTTCATATTTCTTAGCAGTTGTCCCTGTTTTTAATAGAGTAAATGGTGGGTTGTAAACAATACAGGGAGGGTTTAAAAATGTCCAAATACACGTTAAATAATTAAATAAATATAGTGTCCCTACTTCGCGGAAATTCAGTTATCGCGGTCGGCCTTGGAACCTATCTCCCGCGATAAGTGAGGGATTACTGTATTTTACAGATGCATGCTCACACAGTCAATGCTGGACTGTATTGACAAATATTTTGAACAAATTATCAGCAGATATTAAAGTGCCTTTGTGAGTTTACAAGATTCTTCTACAGATATATGGTGCATGCACAGGACTAAAAGCAAAAATAGGCAACAAGCTGAGATCTAGTCCCCTTTCGTTATCTCGCGTCCTGTTTATAAACTTTATCTATATTAAGAATTATTAGGAAAACACTTCTGGAAATTTTAATTTGTGCACTTTGTTATATAATAAAAATGTAATGTGGAGCTAATATTATTTTAATCCTTACTCAAAAAGGAGTACAGAATTAAGCAGTGAAGGGGTCTCATTTTTAGATTTAACAAAATAAGTGTTAAGACCTAATTAGTTTTTTCAGCAGTTTTCCCTTATATAATTTCTGTCTTTTTCTGGTGGTAATGAGAAAAGTTAGTTGCCCTGAAATGCTTTTGACCAAAAGTATGAAAAACAGCAAACTGAAGGGTTAACTTACAGAAATTTCTGGGTCAGAAAGTTCATCTAAAAGTTTTCGAGCATCCACGACAGCCTGGTACAGCCTAAGATTCTTACCATCAGAAGCCACGAAGCAAGCACTTGCAGAATTGCAGTATGTACCTAAAATAAAAATTGATGAACCTAGTTAAATTGAAGTAATTAAAACAACATAATGGCTACTGGTAATTAAAAAGGTCAAGAAAAAGCTAATCAGATTGCTACTATTTTTAGTATTATAATAATCTAAAGAGAACTATTACAGGACAACATGTCAACTGCTTAGGTAAGAAAAAAACATGCAGTTGAGGATTTAAATGCATAAATGGTGGCTTAGTGTCTACAAGAATACAGTAACCACCTGCAGAAATGACATAAATCAGTAAAGATGTAAATACTATAACAACAGTATATAGCACCACATTCATCATCTGCTTTATTACTGGTGTGCAAAACCACAATCAATCAATAAATAACGAGAAACTCACCGAGGCAATAACTTGGTATTAATGTTGGAAGCCAGGCAACATTGGAAAATGCAGAGGTATGAAGAGAATTTATTCTTGCTAACTCAGAAACACCCCCAGTGCATGACAAGGGTCCAATATGATCAACACGCCAAAGGATCAGTTCACTATATATTGCATTAGGGTCATGGAAGGTTCGAGTTGCTGCATTTTTTAGCTGTGCTTTTGAAAGTCCCCTTAATGGTTTTACAGTCTGCAACATTCGCTTTTCTTTTTCCAAATCCCAGTCTTCTTCTAACTCTGGTGTTAACAAGGCATTGTGATGTGAAGAAGTCAGCAATAATGGAAGTACAGTATGGCAAGCCAAGTCGTTTAGATGGAAGCGATGTCCACAATATCTAAACTTGTGGGTAACCATTAAGACTGAGGAGAAGGCAGACTTCTCTGCAAATGTAACAGCCCACTGATTCAGGGATCCATCGATGTGTTTCGAAACCATCATCACTGCAGGGCTATTTACAGTTGCCACCAATGGTCCAGTTCGTGAGCTGATCACATTCGTTGTTGATGCACTTTGAGGAATGGTTTTACTTATCTTCTTTTGTGGACTGGTTTCAGCTGAATCTTTCTCAGGAAATGTGCAGGCATACATCATAATATTCTTGCTTAAAGAATTGGCATCACCAGTGGGAAAAGCAACAGGAATTCGAGAAGAAAATGAAACCTTAAGGTTTTAAGCAAAAAACAGATCAGACATGTTTTAATCACTGGAAGGTTAAAAATATTCGAAGAAAGATGAAGCAATGACGAAGGGGCAGGGATAGGTCAATATATTTAACTCTAAACAACTGAGAAAAGAGGGGTATGCAGAAAATAGTCTGTGTACACTGGATGTAGAGAGTATAATAAAGAAAATATGTAATGCACAATATACCTGAACCTGTCTGAAGATTCCTGGAATATATTCGTCTAAATATTTCACATGCCACACTAAAAATGATCCATCAATAGGATGTATTGTAAACAGCATGTCTGGGTTTTTGTTCCACTCTGTAATAAGCATTTCCATTTTGCGATCAAGCAGCACAGTAGGGAGTGGGACACTAGTACTTGAACCTGGAGATGATGCTTTTGTACTTCCTTCCTGCTCAGCTTCTTCGTGCTCCGATGAACCTTTATCTGATGCATCATCCAAATCTATGAAAGATAAAAAAATATTAAAATGCATGTAATATGGCCAACCCAACTTCAAATACATACACCAAACAGCACTAAAGGATTTTTAAAATATAGAAACCCAGGAAAGGCTTATATTAAACTAGCTGTGTAAGGCCGTGCTGTAAAAAGCCCAGGGTCGTAGAAACTATTGAAATTGTCAGAAAACAAATGAAATGTAGAGATGTCAGGTAATTGTAAGGAACTACTTTGGGCATCTCTCTCCTAGGAGGATTCATTTTGCTGACATGCGTGTATCGCTTGTGCATTAGCGGCGGAAGGAAAAGTAAAAGGGATACCATTTTGTCGATATTAGCGGCTAAGCGACTTTGTCTTTCTTCTGAGGTTTCGTCTTGCTGACGTGCTGGCCTCGCTTATGTTATTAGCGGCTAAGCGAGTTTTTCGTTTCCTCGGAGGTGGACCCCTTACCCCGACTCCACCTCTTAATTCCGGGCCGGCCGGACAGACACACACACTTCCACGTGTAGATGTTTATATATAAGATTATGCCAGACACCAGGTGAAAACATCAGACCCCTTTAGTTTTCCTATCAGGCATACATTGCTCAGAACAACAGCATATGTAACACAAGGCCTACTTTCATTTAGACAAAGTGGGTGTGCAAGGATCAAATATTGCATGTAATTATAAGAATCATATGTTTGACTTCTAAAGAGATTTTTTAAACACCCTGAAGCCTATTACTGCTGGGATACGAGCTAAGGTTAATGAAGATGAATGCCCCTTTAGTGTCTTGGATTTCTGACTGCTTCAAGGGTAGATGACAATTTATGAGACTATAGAGGATAGTGTCAGAGTGGATGACCAACAAATCTCATGTGCAATGGAAAAAAACCTAGCAACTGCCATTTTTTTTTCAGAATTGAGTTTGTTTTAGGTTTTTGGAGTTACTAGGTCTTTCCTGATGTTATAAGGTAGTGGTGATGGCCAAATATGTCTTCATTCTAGTCATAGCATGATGGAAGAAGCTCATATGTACATAGTATTTTACATACTGCAAGGCAAAAACCTAGCAACTCCACTGACCAATGACAGACTGCCTTCCAATGAAAATGTTGGATTACGATCACGTGATTTAAATGTTGTGAATATGTGATTTAAATGGCAGGTGTTGTTGATTCGTGGAAAAAAAAAAAAAAACAAAATTGTGTATGTGAAGCTCAGGAAAAATGAAATCTAGAGATTGTTAATTATAGGGCCGACATCATTTTCTCAATTTGCTGAAAACTTGAAAGATGTGACATACTAGGTTTTCCCATAGTTGGTGAGAAATCTATGGCCACGTACTGTTCTGTGTTCATCCTAAATGCATCATACTTTCCATACATTAATCGGACATGATATCAGAGGAAGTTTTTGAATAAGTTCAAGTTTCAGGTTCAAAGTTTATTGTCATGTACACAGTAAGGAAACACTTTTCCCTGTACAATGAAATTCTTTTTTTGCTGTCCACACCAAATGACAAAACCAATGTATACAGATAAACATTATCTATCTGCTACCTATTATTTATAAGTAACAGAGGCAGCATAAAGTATAAAAACAGAATAGAAGTATAAAGTGTAATGTGCAGGTAGGTGTGTGATGGACAAGTCAAATACAGTTGTGTGAGGTAGACAGAATGAGATGAACAATGGTTATAAACTCCAGTCAGTTATTTACGAGTCTAATGGCCTTGGGAAAGTAAGAGTTCTTTAGCCTGGAGGTCCTGCATTTCATATTTCTATACCTCCTGTCTGAGGGTAGAAGTGTGAACAGTTCGTGTTGGGGGTCTCAGTTGGGTCCCTGAGGATCAAGGTAGTTCTCCTACGGACTCTGCAGTTGTAGATGCTCTGCAGAGAGGGCAGTGGGGTCCTGGTGATCTTCTCAGCAGTCTTTACCACTCCCAGCAAGCGTTTGTGGTCCATAGCGGTAGTGTTGCCGTACCACACGGTGATGCAGCTGGTCAAGATGCTCTCAACAATGCAGCTGTAAAAGTTGCCGAGGATCTTAGTCGACATACCAAACTTCCTCAGCCTCCTCAGAAAGTACAGACACTGCTGGGCCCTCTTGACCAGTTGTGTAGTGTTAAGTGTCCAAGTGAGGTCCTCACTGATGTAGACGCCCAGGTATTTAATGCTTCTCACCCTCTCCACTTCAAGCACTTGGATGAACAGTGGCCAGTGAGGTCTACAATCCTTCCTCATGTCGACTATCATCTCCTTCATCTTGTCTGTGTTGAGGGTGAGGTTGTTGTCCTCACACCATGACTCCAGACTGGCCACCTCCCTCCTGTAGGCCATGTAAGACCCAATATTAGCAAAACCAAGGAGATGATGATATACTTGAGTAAGAGAAAAGCTTCCCTGACTCTGGCCTTCATCTACAGAGTGGAATTTGAGATGTCCCATATACACTGAGTAAGCACCTGGTGGTATGATATGGGCAGAAATTTGAATTCAGCTGCAAACAGTGAAATTGCAAAAGAATAGTATCAGGGTTGATTGTATTTCTGGAGGATGCACTAGTTCCTTGGTGTGGGCAGAACATTTCTGTTTATTTTTTTATCACTTTGTAGTTGCTATCCCCTTAGAGAGTGTTATTTTGGACCATTAGCATGAGAACACGAGGTTCCAACAGACTTAACAACACAATCTGGAAGGCTGGCTCTCTTCTGGAGACTTGCTTCACCTTTCTGTTCCTAGATGGGAGAAGTGGAGCATGCTGCTGTAATCCAATCAATTTAATCTCTGATGTGTTACGCATTCAGAGAATTTCTTTTACACAAAACATTTGCAAAAAGCTGTTGTTTAAGCTGTTGCCCTTCCTTTAGCTTGAAATTGTCTGGCCATTCTCTACCAGGCTGCAGAATTGGAATTCCCTGTATTTTTTTTTATACTTTATTGTCCCATTCTCATTAAGATCTAGAGACTGTAAAGTGCAGCAATCCCAAGGAAGGCAGCGTCAAAAAAGACATCTCACAACCAACACTCCTCTTATGGTCAGATTCACTTATATTAAACATTTTGACCATTCTAATATTCAGTTGAACAATAACTTAAAACTTTTTCCATGTCTGCATGCTGCATACATATTCAGTGTGTGTATTGTACTGAAAAAACTGTGGTAACGTGATTGGCTGTTTGGAGGATCACTATACAGTAGCAGTCAAAGATAGAAACCCAGTAAAGGCTTGTACTCAGACATATCAGACACAAGTTGAAAATCGCACTAAAGCAGCCCCAACAAAAGAAAGCAATTTCTTCACACTGAGATCAAAATTTTGTATATCCTAAACTTTTTCCTTTTTAATGCTATATTTCTTATGAAAACACTGCCATGCTCTGAAGAGAGTTCTTCTCAAAATGAAGACCAAACAGATAAAATCCCACATCCATCCATGCTTCTTGCCTTTCCCTCTCCAATTACCTCGGTCATTCCTGGAATTGTTTCCATTAAAATCAGATTTATCCATTAAAGCAATTAATGATGATTAACTAACAACTCTTACATTTTAACACTACAATGAACGTTAAACATTCTCTTATTCAGTTTCACTTCCATTTCAATTAAGTCCTGTATATTTGTCAAATAAAGCTCCCAACACTAACTGACAGCTGCAAACACCTAAACAACTTCTTACATTTCATGTCTATAAACCGTTACACAATAAAATACACATTTAAGCTATTTACCAAGGTCAAATTTCATATGTAAGCCTTCATGATCAAGCTCTTCACATGCATGCTCTAGCTGCTGGTCAGAGATCTTCCTAAGCTGCTGCATAAATGAATCCATTGAAGAGGTGAAACTGAGATCCTTATTGTTAAGCCAGTGGACAACAAAACCACCATTTCCTTCATCAAATGTAAAAGGTGTTCCAGTCAACAAAGAAGGTATATCTAAAAAAAAAAAAAAAAGTTCATAAATTCAAAATAAGTTAGTTTCAAGAACTAGAACTTTTTTCATCAAGGTGTTTTTCCCCAGCATTGAAATATTATATACAAAATTATTAAAATATGATAAAGTGAAATAAAAAAATCTAATTATGGCTGAAACAACTTTAAAAAATGTTATTTTAAGAAGATATATGTTCAAATTGACAACATTTTTTAAATCACCATGTTCAGGTTAAAATTTGGGCAGCTAATTTTATTATTTTTAAGGCATACTATTGTTTATTAAGGTTAAAAAAAAAAACAAAAACACAGAGTTAGATATCAGGAAGTCCAAACTTCCAATCACACACATACTGTACTCTTTGTTCTTGTTTCATAATGTAATCACAAAGTATTCTTGATGTCTGGTGAAGACACAAATGCATTACCAAATGATTCTTGGCTCAAGCAAGTGCTCCTTCCTAGCTCTTTATAAAAATTATGAAGAAGAAAAAAAAAAAATCAATTACATTACCTGTATTGGGGTTGATACTTGCTGCAATGTGAAAATGGCAAAGTGCATTAGCATGATGAGAAATGTGTCTATGAACTTCATGGGAACCAAGCTGGCTTGGCAAAACCTCTGTATG